>NC_016090.4:38597529-38857657 GCF_000004515.6 Glycine max
GACACGTGACACAGCGCGGCGCACGAGGCAGCAACAGGGTAGCGCCCCTGACGCGGGCGCGTCTGGTAGCGCCCTGCCGCTGGGCGCGACTGATAGTGCCCAGCGCGTGGGCGCGACTGGTAGTGCCCCTGACGCGAGCACGACCCAGGCGCCTATGTATTTTTTAAATATATTTTAATAAATTAAGCTGATTAACAATTAAATAATTTAAAAAAATATTTGTCATTTAATTAAATTTTCTAATTTACGACGAAACTCAATTAAATTGTCATTTAATTAAGTTTTCTATGGTATAATATGAATTTTATAACTTTATAAAATATGAAATTTCCAGGTTATGATCTTTTGTTTCTTCAAAAAAAAAAAAAGTTATGATCTTTTGGAACTTTATAGCATATAACAGATGACTCATTGAATTGATAAGTAAAACATTGATTTGATTCAATACGTTGGTTGAGTTTAAACGTCTCTTAACATTAAAAAGAAAAAAAGAAATTAGATTTAGACCCACTAAAAAAATACATTTTCTCCCAGACTCAACGGAACTGGGAAGGGGGGCATGTATTTTTTTTTTAATTTAAATGTTTAATTTTGTTAAAATACAATTTTTGTTCCTCTATTCTCTTATATTTGTACTTTTAGTCCCATTATTTTTTAATGGAGATATTTTATTTTTTACTTTTAAAAAATCAACAATTTTAATTTTTGTGATCAATTTTAAATGTTGACATAAGTATTCTATAAACCTTAAGTGATAACTATTTATTTATTATGTACATGTCAAATATTTTTTTTAAATTATTTAATCGTTAATCAGCTTAATTTATTAAAATATATTTAAAAAATACATAGGCGTCTGGATCGTGCCCGCGTCAAGGGCACTACCAGTCGCGTCCAGCGGCAGGGCGCTACCAGACGCGGCCGTGGCAGGGCGCTACCAGACGCGCCCGCGTCAGGGGCGCTACCCTCCTGCTGCCTCGTGCGCCGCACTGTGTCACGTGTCGCGTGCTCCATGAAAGCGCCTGTCTGGGGGGCGCTTTGTAATAAAAAAACAGACCCCCCAGGTAAACAATTGCAAAACAGCCCCTATTTGGTAAATAAAATGTAAAAGTGACCCTTTTGAGTGTTTTTGCCATAGGAAGAAAACAACTGAACTGATTTGTTACCTGACTTTGGATGGCCTCAATTAACATGTCTTGACAACCAGATGCATGCACATTTTCTAAACTGGGGCACTGAAGCAACAGTCTCTCTGTACAAAATAAGGGGAAAAGGATCAATCATTAAGGAAATCCTTTATGATTGCATCAAATTTTTGGCTGATAATGACAATAGAACATGGGCGTAAAATGACTACCTGGATGTAAATTTCTACAAGAATTTAGATTTAGATCATTGAGTTGTGGGCAGTTCAAATACAAGGCCTGCATGTTAATTCAAAAAAAGAAATTCCAAATATTAGAAGCATGAGAAAAAACATGCTCAATAAACTTGTTTAGTCAAATAAAACTTACATCCAAGCCTGAGCATCCCCACAAACTAAGTTTCTTTAAACAGCTATGTTTGATGATTAACTTTTGGTTTGTAAGGTGTAGATTAGTACTAGATGTTTTCTGTAATTTGCGGTTATTTTCATCAGCAGTTGGATGGTGAGAATTAGGTTCACATATGGTCATGCCACAGTCCATAAGTTCAAGATGTGGCAATTGAGCCGTAGCAAATTGAATGCCACCTGAAATGTAAGAGAGACAGATGATTAGAAGGTAGAAATCAAACTAAATGAAAGTTGGTGAAGTAATTGAATAAATAAAACAGTGATTACTTGAAGTCACATTGGGGCAAAGGGCGAGAAGGAGTCTTGTCAATGTTTCAGAGAACACATTGCAAATCATGCTAACACCACTGTCACTAACACTGGATCTGCGATATTAGTTAAACCATTAAGCATACTTCATGAAACAGGTAACACATTCACACGCTCAATCTAGATCTTCTCCAATCAACAATCTCACCAGCCCCTCACCAACCAAATTTCTGTTCATTGCAGGATCAATTTATTTGCATCTAATGGTTCACAGCTATTGACCAATTTATTTTGCAATTGGTCAATTAACCACAAGGTTGATCATTGTTTTAAAAGCTTTATCGATGATTTTTGAAATTAATCAATTGACATGAAAATTGGTCAATGTTATTGGAGATTGACCAAGAACAACAACAACAAAACCTCATCCTACTAGGTGAGGCAGGTGATGACCAATTGATCAATTTCCAAAAATACATTGACCAAATTATGCATTAAAATTGATCAACCTTTATTAAAAATAACCCATGTAACTAATTAACCAATGGTTGTAGACTTTTAGATACAATGAACCTCTGTGATTTGACTAAAGACGGAGTTGGCTGGGGAGGATCCATTTTGGCCACTCATCCACTCTCAAACTATACCTTACTACTCCCAGTTTTCCACTTCTTTATAACGTGTACTGTATCAAGTTGCTACAGAACTTTAATTGTTCCCATTTTCCAAGGCATATTTATTTTCAGAACTCCTATAGAACATCAAAGAAAACTAGACTGGAAACAGACATACCCACTGAGATCAAGCAATTCCAGATTTAGATAGCTTGAGGCAATTGCAGCAATCGATGCATCAGTGACTTCGGATCCAAGAATAAGTGAAAGCATTCGCAGCCCACTAATAGTGGAACCAACAAAATTTCGTCAATCTTATCATTAAGGCAGATGTTGCAGCAGTAAAAAATCAAATACAACCTATGATGCATAGATACTATACTATTATCTGATATGGCAATTAGAGTTAGATACTTGCAAAAATATATAAGATACAGTACATGTATAATGCGTATTTACGATAAAAATTCATAAAACATAATAAATATATAATTGTAATTCTAAAAACCAAATAACAAGTATAAATCATTGTGATTATAAATCACTTCCTATTTGTAGTATTAACTCCAACCTTTCTTGAGATCATTCATAAAGAGAAGAGTTTCCATTCTGGATTCATCAAGGGACAATACTTCTACATTTCTATATTATACATGCTTTTATTAGAATTTCATAATTTTGTTTTAAAGCTTGAATCCTTTACTGGCATCGATGAAGTATTCAAAAGTATTAGATACTGATACAGATACATGAAACAAATGACAATATTGGTGCTTCATGGAATATAACAAAAAAACGAATGAGGAAGACAATGTCTCATGTAAATGAAAATACTATCGGCTGCTTAAAGAACTTGTAGGAAACAAACATAAAGTATTTAATAAAAAATATTATATTTATAAAGCAAAAATTATGTCAACACCTACATCTGAAATAAATCTGTGCTCACTCACTCTCTGCATATAAAGGGGTATATGTCTAGTACAAACTTGAGGTGAGATTAATAATGACTGGAATTTATGGATTATAGTAAAGATTTAGACAAACCTTAACTTAGCAGCAGTAAGAGCAAGCACAGCAGCATGAGAAAGCCGCATTGAAGATATATGCATGTTTTGCAACCTCGGGCAACTTCTTCCCAAACCTTGAACCATGTTTGAAAGATCAGTACTGTCACTTTCTCGGTGAGCAAACTCCAATGAAATCTCTCTCAACTGAGGACAATTGAAGACCTACCATTTCAGAGTATCTGTTAGTAACTAGATTTCACTCTGAGTAAGATCAAAGGGATATATCAAATTAAGAAATTGATCACATCACACAAGATTAAAAGAAGATAGAAAAGTTAATCACCATCTTAGAAAGAGAGTACAGATCGGACAACCAAAGGGTAGAAAGACTCGAAGAACAAAGAACAAAACCTCCAAGGTTAGAACAACCTTCCATCTTGAGGCTTTTGAGGCTCTTTTTATCAGCAACAAATCTAGCTAACTCAACCCTGCATTGTTAGTGTTGCAGAATAGGCAAAATTAATCAGCAAAAAGTGGCATCCTCTGGTTAAGCTTGCATACTACTACAAATTGTTTAAAGCTTGGTTGTGGCCAAAGTTATGAATTCTGAGAAAAATGAAATTTACAAACCTTTCAACAATAAAAAAAAAAAAACAATTTTAACTTTTAAGCATGAGGCTCATAAAATATATCCATATTTACACTTCAAATTTAATTTTATTTTACCATCTAATCAAAATTAAATCTTCTAACTTATTTTCAAAATATTATCAAGTACATGTTAACCTCAGTTTTTTTATATTATTTCTTTCAATGCCATTTCTCTCGATCAACCAAAATCTATAATGAAAGAACCTTAACATTTTTTTTTAAAAACAAGGCATGAAAGAACCTTAACGCGACTTGCAAACATAAACTTTCATAATCAATCCACTAATACCAAATTAGCAAGTATTAAATAAATCATCATCTTCAATAGATGTAAAAAAATCTGACATTCCGAACCCTAATTAGAAACAATTTTATAAAGTAGAACAAAGATATAAATACAAAAAGTTGTACGAATTCAAGTTATATATAATTTTGTGTCACTGAATCAAACCACAATCACTTGTTCAATTTTTTTTCTAACACAAATTGCAAACTCGAGTGCTCAACAACTAGAAAAACCACTTTCCAATTTAAAACGAAAAGAAATAAACAAAGAGCAAGAACATGACTAATACCCGCTGATACGATTAACTGCAGTATCAGAGACCGAGATCTCCAAGAATGCCAAATTCAGGCATGAGAACGCAATACAAGCAAGCATCGTGGAATCCACGTCACTGAAACAACAACGAACACGGCTTAAAGTTACAATCTCAATTTTAATACAAAATTATTGTCCTTTAGTCCATTCTAAGCACAATATTCTTTCCATCAGTTCACTGTTCAAATTATAGCATCGTGTGCTTTCGGATTTGTCCTTTTCCTCATCCATTAATCAAATCACATCTTACCAATTGCAAAGATCTTGCATAGTGGTGCAGGTTTAAAGGTTTACATGTTCGATCTCATTTTTTTTAATTTAAGTTAAAGAAGAAGAAAATTGACCCCAGACCTTTCCATTCTAAGAGAGAGTTTCACAATCCCCGGACACTTCTGCAAAATCGACGACACAAAACCCACCTGAGCCCACGCCGGAACCCTAATCCTTAACTCCTCCGCTGCCCTCCACAAACTCCTCGTCATCTCCCTCCAACCTCTGCTCACCTTCGCCGCCGACAACAGCCCCGCCGGCGGCAGTCTCCTCAAAACTTCCCATAAAAGATTCCCCGGCAAACCAGACGAATCCAGATCATCCTCTTCGGGCCACGCGTCAACAGGCTCCGACGGATCGAATCTGCCGGTCTCATCCTCGTCGAAGGAGAGAGCGCGGCGGAGGTGGGACGACGGGCGGAAGGAGGCGGAAACGGCGGAGAAAGAGGAGTGAGAAGGGGTGACAGTAGAAGCAGAGGTGGGAGTGGGGGTGGTCTTGCTGGAGCAGTCATGGCCCTTCTTAGGTAGGCCGCAGCGGCCACAGTTGTAGTTGCCGCGTTTCTTGCCGCCGCGATTTGCGTCGGAAGAGACGGTGGGAACGATGAGGGGTTCCGGGTGAAAATGTTGCATAGTGTTGGAGTTTCGTTTGGTGAGTGAAGACGGCAAAGGAAGCATTGGAAAAAGTAAAATAAAGACGTTGCCCGGGAGAGTTCGCGCCTTTTTGTTTTTGTTTCCCTCTTCTATGTTTTATTACTAAATTTTAACCATTTTTAGACATTTTTAAATTGAAAAATGGTCTGATTCAATTTAATTATTTTTGCCCCCGTGGGGATGGTAGTAAGTGTTTACTTTTTTTAAAAAAAAAAGTATATATAAATTTAAAAGCAAAATCTGTTGGGATAAAATAAAATGGAGTTTAGTTGATTTTTTAACTGTTTTTAGAACACTTTTCTCTTAATTCTAAAAACAAAAAAAAATGGGTTTTTCATTCTTGTTGATGTAGTTCAATCTGGTTGCTTAAGGTCCGGTTTGGGTGTTGATGAAGATAGTATTTTGATATTTTGAATAAAAATGGTATTGACTTCACGTTATTATAGTTTACAACAGCTTTCTAAAGATTGAAAATAATAAAAAAGTTAAAACTCACAACAGAAGCTGAAATTAGTTTTTAGAAATTTCAAAATAAAAACTAAAAGCCATCCTAATTTTTTAATTCATCATTGGTTTTGTTCAAAATTTAATTGCAGTTTAATTCGATTCAATTTAATGTTGTTTAGATTAAATCGCTTTTCAGTTTAAATTTTACTTTTATTTGAAAATACTAAAATAAATAACAAGATATATAATAAATATAACAAAAAATAATTTAAAATATATAATATCTCATTTGTAAATCATATATAATGAATAATTAATAGTAAATGACTCTTTAAATATAAATTTGATCCATCAGGGAGTTTTTTAAGAAAACATGTATAATTTAATTCCTCCTCTAATATTTAGTTTGGGCACATTTGTAGGGGATAAAAAAAGATCGATATGATTAAACGCAATAAAATAAAACCTTAATTTTCAACCAGGATTTGAATAGTGTGGTCTCACCCTTTCTCTGATAGTTGGACCACCCTAAAATGTTCAAATGTTTTAAAACCATAAAATATACTTATAATTAAATAAACGTCCGAGATATTATAGTTATAATATGTTAAAAAATCGTAAGCCATATAAAATTTTAAAGAGACATTTCAGCAATTGCATTATCTAATATTATCTTCATAAGTTCATAAGTTCGAGGAGAGACTCAGCATCAGATTTTTGTGCAATTATTCTATACGGATGAGCAATTATCTAATATTATCTTCATAAGTTCATAAGTTCGAGGAGAGACTCAGCAATTGCAATTTTTGTGCATGTCCGGCATGTTTTAAAGTTTAAGGAACGAATCTTCGCTGTACAGATCGTGGTGTGTTCTCGTACTCATCTAACTTTAAGTTTAAGGAAGATCTTAACTCAAATTTAATATTAAAAAATAGCATCGTGCAACACGCCGCGTAAAAAAGATGATTATTTATATTAATTGTTAATAAATTAAATATAAAAGTTTTATAGGTCAAACACACGTGGTTATTTAGTTTTACGAAGAAGATGAAGATGATATCGCTACAGAGTCTGAAGTTCACACGGCACGACCCCACTCCCTTTCTGTCATTAAATAGGCATTTATAGAATTAATCAATCGGCAAGCACCATATACTGTATTATTTCCTTCTTCAGCTTAGCTCAACCACTTCCACTTCAACAATCAACATGGCTTCATCACTCGCAACCATACTCGTCGCCTTGCCCCAAACCCCGCAATGCCGTAGCACCTTCCGATCCGATCCACCCAAACTATCCCTAACCCTAAAACCCAAGGCCACTGTTACATGTAAGGCCACCCTGTCCACTACCCTGGAGACTAGCATCCAGCAGCAGCAGCAGCAAGATGACCAAAAACAAAAGCCCGTGGCCGAGGTGTGGCGCAAGATCCACGGGGAGGACAACTGGGCCGGGCTTCTGGACCCGATGGACCCGGTTATGCGAGGCGAGCTGACCCGCTACGGCGAGATGGCCCAGGCCTGCTACGACGCATTCGACTTCGACCCGTACTCCAAATACTGCGGCAGCTGCAGGTTCCCCTTGCCCGAATTCTTCGACTCCCTGGGCATGACCAACGTGGGCTACACCATGACGCGGTACCTCTACGCCACCGCCAACATCAACCTCCCGAACTTCTTCCGCAAGTCACGCTGGCCTCACAAGATGTGGAGCAAGCACGCCAACTGGGCGGGCTTCATCGCCGTCTCCGACGATGAAACCAGCAAGCGCCTCGGCCGCAGAGACATCGTTATCTCGTGGCGAGGCACCGTCACCCACGTGGAGTGGGTGGCGGATTTGCTGAATTTCCTGAAACCGATCTCCCCTGACATTCCCTGTTCAGACAGGAAAGTCAAGGTAGAGGCCGGTTTCTTGGATCTGTACACGGACAGGGAGCCAGGGTGCGGGTACTGTAAGTACTCTGCGAGGGAACAGGTTTTGGGAGAGGTGAAGCGGTTGATGGAGAAGTATGCGGACGAGGAGGTTAGTGTTACGATAGCCGGACATAGCCTTGGGAGTGCGATGGCGATATTGAGTGCCTTTGATATTGTTGAAACTGGGGTGAATGTGGGGAAGGATGGGAGAAAAGCGCATGTTTCGGTGTTTTCGTTTTCGGGGCCGAGGGTGGGGAATGTTAGGTTTAAGGAGAGGTTGGAGGGGGAGCTTGGGATTAAGGTGCTGAGGGTGCATAATGCTCATGACATGGTGCCACAGTCGCCGGGGTTGATTTTCAACGAGGATTCGCCGCAGTGGTTGCTGAAGCTGGTGGAGGGGTGGTTTCCGTGGTGTTACTTGCACGTTGGAGAGGAGTTGCAGTTGGACCATAAGAAATCCCCGTTTCTCAACCCTGACGGGGATGCTTCCTGCGCCCATAACTTGGAGGCTCACTTGCACTTGCTAGATGGGTGAGTTATAGTACATTAATAGTTAGAAAAAATTATATTTTTGGTCTATCCCTTTATCTCTAATTTTAAATTTAATTCCCACTAATTTAATTCATAAATTTCATCTTTCTATTTTGTGAAATTGTGCAATATTAACACAATTAAATATTGATTATTAATAAGTGATGTTGATAATCACATGTCACCTTTTTATTGAATCATGACTGTCACGTGTCATATTCTAATTGGTCAATGAAAATAACAATGTATTTCATCTTTTATGGAGTTGACATCTAATCAGAACATGACACGTGACCGTCATTATCCAATAAAAATATGACATGTAACAGTTAACATCACTCACTAACAATCAACATTTAGTTATAACCTAGAGTTACATGATTTTATAAAATAAAAAAACTAAATTTATAAAACATTTAGTTATAACCTAAAGTTACACGATTTTATAAAATAAAAAAACTAAATTTATAAATTAAATTAGTGGAGACCAAATTTAAAATTAGAGATAAATTTAGAAATGAAAAATATAATTTTATGTAATAGTTACTATTCATTATTCCTTTTTTTCCTTATTCAATTCAACAGTCACACACGCACTGAATATAATGAGTAATGCAATAAAATTATACATAAAATAAAAGCAAAGTGAAAGAAAAAGTACTTGAGAAGAGGAAAGAAATTATAATCTTCCAAATAATTCATGTTAAAAAGTAGTCGTTGCTGCATCATCATCATCATTGTTTTTCTTTTGTATCCGATGCCAACATTAATTATTATTAAGATAAATATGCTAACAGAGGTAAACATTAGAGTTATTGGTTTATCTATATAAAGATAAGTTTAGCGACGTTTTTGAGGGGACCAGCTGGTCCATGTTCCTTTTTTTCTTGTGTGCAGTACCAAAGAAGGCCCGTGCCCCTTCATTACTTGAGAAGACGAAAGAAATTAAAATAAAAGGAAATTATTATAAAGATACATATATATAGTATTGTATAGATTCCACATTTCCAACCCACTCTGATTGGAGGCAAAAGTAAAAAGGGTGCAATTTGTTTTAAAATTTACCATGGCTAGTTTTTCAATTAATATCCATTTAGGCTAAGTCATAATAAGATTACGATCTCTAATTTAAAAGTTACAATATTTATTATGATTTTTTTAATCAACTTTAAAGTCGTAATAATTTTTTTCATGACTTTTAGGTCGTAACAGTTATTTTTTTATATAATTTTAAGGTCGTAAAGTAAATTATTTATTTTTATAAAATTATAAATAATTTTTTATTTTAATTATTTCAAGAATTAATATATGTTTTATTTTTTGTTTTATTTAATATTTTATATATTTTATATGATTTTATTTTATATTTATATGTTTTTGTATATTATTTTACTTAATATCTTTATTATATTTTATATTTTTATATTTTATATTTTTATTTAAATTTAAGTCTTTTACATTATTTTTTAATTTAAAAAATAAATAATAATCCTTAAAAATAGTAAAAAAATATTAAATATAAAAATATAGAAAATTTTAATAAAAAATAAAACATACTTTAATTCTTTAAATAATTAAAATAAAAAATTATTCACCATTTTATATAAAAAATTAATTTACTTTACAACTTTAAAGTCATACAAAAAACTATTACTACTTTAAGAAAATAATTTTTTTTAATTAAAATTTTTATTTATATTTTATTTTATATATATATAACTAAAAAATGAAAATAAATTAATATTAATTTATGAACAAAACTTAAAAAATGAATCAAATAAGATAAAACCCTCCAAAATCCTTCTTTGATTTGAATTTATTTAGTTCAAAATCTTTTTATTTTTTTATTCTGAAATAAAAAAATCATTGAAATCACAAAAATCATATTTAAAAAAGTTAAAGTTATATAAAATTTTACGATTTTTTAAAATAAATAAATAAAAATCGTAATAAGTATTAGAACTTTTAATTCGGAAGTCATAATTCTTACTCCTAAACGGCTGATAATTTAAAATCTATTCCTATGGTAATTTTTTTTTTAAAAAAAAAAAAAAAGACACCCTATTGGTACTTTTGCCCTGATTGGATGGGGATTAGATTTCGAGGGAATATATATGATGGTTCTCGAGAGTCAGGTTTTCCAATAATCATTATTCTTTGGAAATATTATAAATGCATTTGCTACGTATATAAAAGAATTTTGGAAATATTATATTAGGGACTCCAACACTGTATACTATCAGGCACTCGAAATATTAGTATATGGATGACTAAAACATTTCTATCTTTATGGAAATTTTGAATTTCCTTTCCTTACATGAAAATGTTTTATTGAGAAATGTAATAAGGATTTAATATGAACAACTTAATAATTTTGGAAAATTTTAAAAATTTCTCTACTAAATATCTTCCAAGAGTCCACATAATTTTTTTATATAATACTGTGAAATAAAATAAGTGAGATGACAAAAAGACAGAAAATAAAAGAAATTGTGAAAAAATATTATGATGGAAATGTAACATGCTCTTGAAATAAATACAAATTATGTTAGCAGTATATATAGACAACAGTGGGTGCCTCGGTGACAAAGATAAGGAATGGACCAAAAGGGGGATTCACTACTGTTCAAACGTCGTTCACAGACTTCACAGCATGGACTGACAGAGTGGCAGTAGTCCATCCAGATTTTTCTTGAATTAGTTTAGTATATAAATTTTAAATTCTGATGAAGATATAGATCATAGATGCGACAATATTTTTTGTGAGTAGGCACGTGAAGTAAATAATTAATTAATGAGTGGAATCTTAATTTTTCATCAGCATATATAACACATGCATGCATGCAATTAGAAAGTTGATTATAGTATACATGCATGTTGGTTAAACTTATAAATAAAGTGTGGCGTATATTCATGCAGATACCATGGGAAGAATCGTGGATTTGAGCGAACAAGTGAGAGGGACCTTGCTCTGGTGAACAAGGACTGTGACTTCTTGAAAGATGAGCATTCGGTGCCACCACGGTGGAGGCAAGACTTGAACAAAAACATGGTCAGGACTGAAGATGGACGCTGGGTGCTCGCTGATCGTCCACTAGCTCAAGATCCACATGAAGATATTGATCATCATCTCGGAGAGCTAGGCCTCGCTTCTTCTCATACTCACACTCATAATTGAATGGATTCATTGCATCTTTTGGAGACTATCTTGGAGTATTTTTGCACGAGCACCACGCTTATAAAAACAAAATCAATTTAAAAGTTGGAATGGTATTCAAATAACTCAACTTATAAATATTGTTATGGACTTTATTGTTAAAAAATATAATATAGTTATTAAGATAAATATGCCAACAGATGTAAACATTAGAGTTATTGGTTTATCTATATAAAGATAAGTTTAGCGACGTTTTTGAGGGGACCAGCTGGTCCATGTTCCTTTTTTCTTGTGTGCAGTACCAAAGGAAGGTCCGTGTCCCTTCATTACTTGAGAATTGAGAATAGAGGTGAAAATGAGTCAAGACAAGTTAAGCTTTATTAGATTTGAGCTCGGCTTGAGTTGAATATATAAGGCTTGAGCTTAGGCTTTTTTTTAAGGCTCGGCTCGGCTTACATAAAAGTCTGGCTTGGCCCACGAGCCTATTTAAAAGTTTGCTTAAAGACGTCTTTGATTAATTAATTATTTTAAAACTTAGTGAAATATTAACTAAAAAAAGAAACTTATAAAATTTTATATAAGTAATGTACAAATTCAAAAATAATTGATAAACAAAATCATATTGTATTCAAGTCGTTAAAGCACAAAGTATATCAAAAGAAAATAAAAAGAGCATAATATTAAAAAATATATGGATTAGAGATGGTTTACACTAATATAGCCAAACAAAAATTATTATTAGTTAAATTAACAATTTTTAATCCAATTTTTGAATATATAATTATATTAAATATTTTTTAAAAAAATATATCTACAATAATTTTATCTTAGTCTACTCAAGCCATATCTTATATACTATTAATCGAGGTCGTACCCGAATCAAATAAACATTAAAAATGCAGTATCTAGGAAGTGATCCTAGGTCGTCTCCCAACGAGTAATGATCAACCAAACGTTCATAACATATAGTAATAAAACAATAACGAATTGGGGGGTTGTTTGTTTTTGTAAATTAAACAGCAAGTAAATTTGAATTAGAAAACAATAGAATTAAAACATGTTTCCCCTTGATTCACAAACAAGTCTCTTATTCTAGGTTACACGAATTTATCCTTAATCAGTTCAACCACTTAATCCAACCGTAAATTAAATTACTAAGCGAAAATTAACATAAAGCTGTTGTTATGTGATTAAACAATATATACACCAATTAATCATGAACGAAACTAATCATTAAGCATGAATGTAAATTAAGCGCAGAGACAATTAATCAAGCACTAAGCATGCATGGATTAATAGCAACAAATACAAGGTAATTGGTGAAATGGAAAAACTGATATGTATTCAATAGTAATAACAAAACATCAAAGAGAGTTGTGTTTAATCCTCAAGAGAAAACAATGTTGGAGACTTAGCCTTCCATTAATCAGTAGAAATGAAATTGTAGATTGAAGCCGAAACGAAATTGCAGAAAACGAAATTTATTTTACGTGAACAATGTACATAAACAGTAATAAAAATTAGAATTATAAAATCCTAGAATTATTCTCCTCTCCGAAAAAAAACTCCATAAACTAAAACCTTGGTGTTGTTATATAGGTCCTCAGTCCCAAAGCTCACAAATCTATTTTAAGTCCAAGCCCATAAACGAAATAAAATAAAATCTGAACAAGATAAGATAAGATTGGATGAAATAAAATATGGATAAAATAAAATCTAGATAGAACAAAATCTGAATAAGATAAGATTTGATAAAATAAAGTTATTATTATTATTATTATTATTATTGTTAGTTAAACAAGCCGGCTTATCAAGCTTAACAAGGTTTTTTATAGTTTGAGCTTGGTCTTTTTATCTAAAAAGGTTTTTTAAAAAACTTGAGCTTGACCTTTAAAGTAAACAAGCGAGCCGAGCCAAACCTTACATAGGCCGAGCCAAAGGCCCTTGACAAGCAGCTCGGCTCATTTCCACCCTTACTCGAGAAGACGAAAGAAATTAAAATAAAAGAAAATTATTATAAAGATACATATAGTATTCTATTGATTCCACATTTCCAACCCACTCTCATGGGAGGCAAAAGTACAAAAGGGTGTAATTTGTTTTTTAAAATTTTCGGTAGATTTTAAATTAATATCCATGTAGGGATAAATCAGGATTAGGATCTCTAAATTGAAAGTCACCATATCTATTATGATTTTTTTTAATATGACTTTAAATCGAAACAATTTTTTTATGACTTTAAAGTTTAGTTTTTTTTATTTTAATTATTTAAAGAATTAATATATGTTTTATTTTTTTTTGTTTTATTTAATATTTTTATATGGTTTTATTTTATATTTTATGTTTTTATATATTATTTTAATATCTTTATTATATTTAATATTTTCATATTTTTATATATTTTTATTTAAATTTAAGTCTTTTGTGTTGGACAAGTGACCTCAATAACTTAAGAAAAGAGTGAATTAAGTTTTAAAATTTTTCAGTAACAAACTTTAACCCCCTTTGAAATAATAGGTTCGAAATGCAAAAGAAGAAACAACAATTAATTTAATAATGTTAGATTGCAATAAAATAAATGAGATAAGGGAAGAGAGAAATGCAAACTTTATTTATATTGGTTCGGCCACTTCCGGTGCCTACATCCAGTCCTCAAGCAACCCACTTGAGATTTCCACTATTTTTCTAAATCCTTTACAAACTTTTAACACACCTTAGAATCCCTCACCCTTATGTTCAAAGATTCTCCAAGAGATAACTCGTCTCTTGATTATAATTATCACAATCCAAGAGAAAATCAGTCTCTTGATTACAACTCAATAGAATGACAAATGTTTACCCAAGAGTTGTTGATAGAAAATTTGACAATTAAGTTATCTTAAAATATATATATATATATATTTTTTTAAGTTAGACACACATATATATAGGCACATCGTGCCTTTTCAAAATGGTTTGAAGAGATGTCTTTTCAAAAAACTTTTTCTTAAATTTTTCACTAGTAATCGGTTATAGATTTCTAGTAATCGATTACATAGTTATATTTTGAAAGGTCATGACTTTTCAAATTGAATTTAAGGAGTTCCGTTGCTGATAATCAATTACACATCAATGCTAATCGATTATAGCCTTGGATGTTGGAAATAATGTGTTTTGAGACAAAAGCTTGATCAACCAATGAGTTGGTCTTAGGCCTTATCTTTTTCTTGATCTTGTTTGCTTGACCTTAAATTAATCTTGAAGTAATGTTTAACCTTTGAATGTTTGTTGAAGCAACATTATTTGATTCTACTTTGACATCATCAAAACCTTGTATTCATATATTCACATTTTGTATCATTTTTTTAATTTACAAAATAAATAATAATCCTTAAGAATAGTAAAAAAGTTATTAAATATAGAAAATATATTAAGTAAAAAATATAAAAAATGTTAAATAAAAAATAGAACATACTTTAATTATTTAAATAATTAAAAAATTATTCACAATTTTATTTAAAAAATTAATTAACTTTATGACTTTAAAATCATAAAAAACTATTATGACTTTAAGAAAATAATTTTTTTAAATTAGAATTTTTATTTTATTATATATATATAACAAAAATGAAAATAAGTTAATATTAATTTATGAATAAAACTTTAAAAAATGAATCAAATAAGATAAAACCCTCCAAAATCCTTATTTGATTTGAATTTATTTAGTTCAAAATCTTTTTATTTTTTTATTCTGAAATAAAAAAATCAAAGAAATCACAAAATCCATATTTAAAAAAAGTTAAAGTTATATAAAATTTTACAACTTCAATATTTAAAAAATAAATAAAATAAAATAAAAATCGTAACAGATATTACGATTTTTAATTTATAAGTCATAGTTCCTGTTATGAGTTATCCTATATGACTTATCCTAAACGCGAAATAATTTATTTATTTTTTAAAATGACACCCTACTGGTACTTTTGCCCTGATTGGATGGGGATTAGATTTCTTTTTTCATTAGAGGGAACATATATGATGGTTCTCGAGAGTCAGGTTTTCCAATAATCATTATTCTTTGGAAATATTATAAATGCATTTGCTACGTATATAAAAGAATTTTGGAAATATTATATTAGGGACTCCAACACTGTATACAATCAGGTACTCGAAATATTAGTATATGGACTCCAACACTGTATACAATCAGTTTAGTATATAAATTTTAAATTCTGATGAAGATATAGATCATATATGCGACAATATTTTTTGTGAGTAGGCACGTGAAGTAAATAATTAATTAATGAATGGAATCTTAATTTTTCATCAGCATATATAACACATGCATGTATGCATGCAATTAGAAAGTTGATTATAGTATACATGCATGTTGGTTAAACTTAATAAATAAAGTATGGCGTATATGCATGCAGATACCATGGGAAGAATCGTGGATTTGAACGAACAAGTGAGAGGGACCTTGCCTTTGGTGAACAAGGACTGTGACTTCTTGAAAGATGAGCATTCGCTTCTTCTCGGGGAGCTAGGCCTCGCTTCTTCTCATACTCACACTCATACTCATAATTGAATGGATACATTGCATCTTTAGGAGACTATCTTGGAGTATTTTTGCACGAGCACCACGCTTATAAAAAACAAAATCAATTTAAAAGTTGGAATGGTATTCAAATAACTCAACTTATAAATATTGTTATGGACTTTATTGTTAAAAAATATAATATAATTTATGGAATCCCTCGTGTCTACAAGTATTTTAGGATTAACTAAGATTTTAGTCTCTTAATTTTTTTATATTATAATTTTTTGTTCTTTTAAGTTTTTTTTGATAATTTTTAATCTTTTATTAATTTTCTGTCAAAATTTTTAGTTATTCTAAATTTTTTTGCCTAGTTTATTTTTACTAAAGATAAAAATTGCTCATAGTTTGTGCTTGCTATTGACAGACAGACTAATGTGTATGAAATTATTACACATATGGACCTTAGTTACACTATTTTACCACTGTTGCATTGAGCATTGAGGTTAAATTCAGTTGAAAACGAGACTGAACTAGGCGGTTGAATTGAAATATATACTGATTTTACTTCAGTTATTTCATTCGTATAAGCACCCAAATGTGATCACTCGTCTTACTTTTCACTTCCGAAGCTAGAATTCAGTACTTGTTCCAGTGAAATTGGTTTTTCTTGTCCTTTTTTTAGCTGTTCCAGTGCTGTTCACTTAGTTTAGGTTAATATTTAATTTTGTGATTCAATTTAAAATGGTGTGATTTTCAAGGGACAGAAGGAGACAGCTGGGAAAGGGACAGCTGAGAAGTCAGGTGCACACTGCTACATTAGCAATAAACAAGCAACTGGATAAGAAAAAAAAAGGCATACGTAGAAATTAGAATAAGCGATGTGAAAGCTCTGGATGAGAAGAAATCAATAACTTAGTAAGTTTGAAATTGGATACACAAGTAGTTTTTAATACAACAGAAAAGGACATAACTCTTTGCAATTTCTACAATACATGCATCATCACATGGGGGTTTAGAGGGACAATCCAGACTCTTCATCCTCTTCAAGGGTGGAAGTGTAGACAAAGAAGAGAGCCCATATGAGACCAAAGACACCAAACAGGATCCAACCAAGAAGGTTGTTGCTAAGCCCAAAGGGAAGCCCAGTTCCTTCAGTGCTGAGTCTCTCATCAACCAAAGCCATGGCTGCTGGGCTTGACATGGTTGCGGCAGCTGCAGCTGCTAACAAGGATGCCCCCATCCCTAGGTTTGAGCTGCTTGAAGGCTTTTCCTCCATGGAGCACCTCACTCTCCCCGCCTTGGCCATTGCTGGCAATCCTGTACAATTTATGTTTGCAATCTATGAATGATGTCAATTAATATAAGGAAAAGGTTGATCCATTAATCAGCATCATCTAAAACCAAACTATAAGTCTAAACATTAAATATGATATTTTTTTGTGTATTATATTAGCACCGAGATTAAAACCTATAATCTTATGCATACTGATACTTGTCAGTTGTCATTAGCCTGACACTAGTGTACATGTGTAAATATGAGAACTCTGTTTTCTCTTTCTTTTCTTTTTTGTGTATAATATTGACACTGTGGTTAGAACTTATAATCTCGTCATTCTCATGCATATTAGCATTGGCTTGATCTTAGTAATAAATATTTTCTTTTATCCATAAAAATTAAAAAGGAATACGGGTTTACAACAACTTAGGCATGCTAAGCTAGACCCCTTGGTATATCCTAGTGGGAAATAATTAAATGAGAACTCTGAAATTGCTAATTCTTTTTCCCCTTTATTTTTGTCGTCTTAACTCTTAACATGTGTTTGCAACGTTTTGAGCACAAGGAAATCAATCAGAAATGGGAAGAGATTAATTACACTTTTATTCTAGAACTAGAAAGAAATCATATTATTATCTCCCTAAAGCCTTAAATCATAATATCATTTTTCTTAAGGAGAAAACTTACCAAGAACGGTAGAGGATGAGGCCCCAACAGGTCGTTTGAGCACATGACCTGTGCGAGTGATTGATGTAGTTGGGGTGCCGGCGATGATTGTTGCCATTTTTCTTCACTAACGAATCAGAGTAAGAGTATGCTATTGCTACGCAACTTTTGTCACGGTTGCAGTTTATTTCATATGCATGCGCAAAGATTTCAAATTTTTTATTATTATTGGTGGTGCAGTGTCTGCCCATACACCACACACCATGGATAGGTTGAAAACCCGTCATTTGATATCCATATCTGCAAAGTCCCAATTATTTATCTCCACGTGTCACATAATCCATTCTGTATCAGATATTTCACTAAATAGAAGCTTCATTGGCTTAACCCCTTACCCAACTAGTAACAACGACGTAATAATTACTAGGAAAATACTGGTTACAAAAATGTTTTCGTAAAATAATATACGAAGGAGCTGATTGGTTATTTTTTTGGTATCCGTTCGTGCGTAAAAATTTTCATGCTCAATAGCAATGCTCTATGTACTAACTACCTGAACATTATCATTTGAGCACTGATTTTTTAACACCTCACATTTTCAAACACCTAATATTCTTCATTTCTCTTTTTATTTTTCTTCCTATCACATATTCACTTTTCTAATAGCACAACGAGTGTCTAATAAACCATATCACATTCAAGACATATAAGTCGGAAGAAGCAAACATTACACTAAAAATACATGAATCCCACTGGGTTCTAGATTCATATAACAGGGACAATGATCACACGGCATAATTAACGTTACAAATCAAATTGCAACCGTCATTTCCACAATTTGTGTATAAATTAGTTCCTTAAAGTAATTGATTGTTATCAGCGGTAGCACGACCAAATAGAGCACGGGAATGAATATTATGTACACAACAACCAATAGCATCTCCAAGCAGCTAAAATACCTATGCGAGTCTTATTTCATCTCAATGTCACTACAATTTAGCTAAGCTTCTAAAAAGATATATGTCGGAAATTCTATGCATCTATGAAGGGCTTTACAGGATGAATCGCCAAAGAACAATAAAGAATCGACTGAAGCAGGCAAATTGATCAAATAAAACCTGCCAGGTAGAGTAATAATATTTAAATTTTGGGCTACGCCTGGAGATTGCAACGTTGCAAAATAGGGAGGTCAAAGTTCAAATATTTGGTCCAGTAACTTCGGTATCTTCCCATTGCAATGTCCAACCACGGTTTCCTAATTCCATCGTAGTGTATAATGGCAGCTCGCTCAATCTCGTTTTTATCGACAACTGAGTCATAACCAAGGCCAAGAATGTGCCACCGTCTGTCCAAAACCTTAGTCTTGTTATAGAAAGTGAGCCAGCCTAAAGGCAGACTTCCAATGTTCCACAATGGTCTCTTGGAACCCTGCAATTAATCATAGAGAAACACCTCAGATTATTGTTGCATCGGAATTTAATAGAAACTAAATCTGTGTTTCATCTAGCGGCAAATTAAACAAAACTTTGACATGCTCCCTCATTAGATTCAACCATCAAAATTAGAAAAATGAAAATGTTGCTTTGAATAACAAATCTAAATGTCATGGAGATGTCAAATCTTTGACCTCTTAATACTGGTCCAACACGCAGATAAAAAAAAATCCTTAATAAGTCATAAAACTACTAGATTAAGCATTCTAAATAATGCAAAAGATAACTGTGCACTATGATTAATACAATCCAATTTCAAGGGAGCTTATAGCCTTTGAACTCTAATTTATCAATGCCAGAAGCCAAACTGAAGATTTGAAGAAATTTAGAAGTAGGAAAATTTTCTGAGATGGGAATAAAAAGCAGTCTCTAAACAGAGAAAAAAGAAGTGTACAACAAAATAAAGACATTTCTTTGACCATACCATTTGCAAATATCTGTGGTAGAGAGCAGTTAAATTATGTCTCCTCCACTGTTGTAAATCAAACAAGTTCATCCCAAATGCCCATGTACAAGCATTGACATCAAACCTCTTTGCAATGAATGGATCTGAGAAGTTTATGAACATATCCATCCTATGAAATGAGGTTCCACCTTCCTGACAAGTGCCCACTGCTGCAATTACTTTTCCTTTCATATTGGCATTCCATAGTCCACTGAGATCTTGTTGCACCACCACATCATGATCAAAGAACAGAATCTTATTTAGAGTAGGGAAGATATCTGGCAAGTAGAAACGCAGGTAGTTCAACTCAGAAGTATATCTTGGATCACTGGAATTATGTTTGTTGAATGTATTGTACTTGGGCAACCATTCAAAGTTCTCAATGCTTTGTATGTGGACTGTGGCTTTGCCAGGAGGGTTTAATAAGAACCACATCCAGATTGCAGGAAAGTTGAGTGAATTGGTTACTACATGGAAAACAAGTTTCTCCTGTTTCTGCAATTTAAAAGTCATTGTCATACTTTTTCGTCACTATACACAAGACTTAACTATTATCTTCATATTCAATAAGAACTTTCTCACAAACTCAAATAAATAAATCATTATAACATTACAATCAAACCTTGTTTTATTAGGTGAAATATACTAAATGGATCAATTCATGCCACTAACATTATGTTGTATATAATATAAAGGAATGCTAACAACATACTCTATAACACACTATTTTTAACACTTTCTACTATTGGTTAAAATTTATTGGAAACTGCAAAAGCAATAGTAAGTTTCATTAAATAAGGTGTGAGACCCACACAACTTAATTTTGTGATTTCTAAATTCTAATAAATTTCAGTAAATAATAGTGTGTTTAAGTTGCAGCGGTAAAGTTGTGCCTTGGTGACTTGTTGGTCATGGGTTCGAATCCGGAAATAGCCTCTTTGCATATGCAAGGGTAAGGCTGCGTACAACATCCCTCCCCCATACCTTCGCATAGCGAAGAGCCTCTGGGCAATGGGGTACGAAGTTTTTTAATAGTGTGTTTAAAACAGTGCATTAATGAGTGTATTGCTAGCATTTTACATAAATAATAAAAAAGAGTAATCCAGTCCTCATCAACTCAACATAAAGTGACAGGTTTTGATGTGGGTACATCAGACTGCATTCTCATAGGAATGAGTTACTTATTAGGGGATCTCATATCTTTCTTCTCACTGCATCTCTTGTATAAGTTACAAGTTAGACACTTCTATAAAGTGCTGAGAGGCTAATAAAGTAGAAAGAACTCCTCCTCACTAGAAAATCAAAGTTTCTTCATTAGTTAATGATGGATGTGATGTTATTGGAAATACTTTTTTGTAAGCAAATTATATAAATTCAGTTTTTAAAGAGCAGTACAGAAACCAAGGTATTGAATGTTGGAAAAGGGAAGTATTTTGAAGTAAGTTTGATTTGTATGTGTTATTCAACTATGAAAGATCATATATCCCCTCATGTTTTTACTGGTTTGACTTCTTAATTCTGCATTAACTTCTGCAGCGCCCAGAGCTGCAACTAAGATAACTCTTTCAATGTAATCAGGCATATTTCAAAAATCAAATGCCAAGTATAAGTGGGGTCAAGGAAGGATAAGAATGAGATCAAATTGGAGTTAGAATCATGCATTCTTTCTGCCTGTCCTATAGCCACCCACTCCAATGGTTTTTACAACATAAAAATTGAAGAAAATCCTCAAGTGTAAAACAATTATCATGTACTAAACATGTACTGAAATTTAGGTAGACAGCAGTTTTGACTGATAAGGATGAGACTTGAGGGGCATCAACTGTCAAAAATGTATCCACTATGGGACTAACTTGAAAAAAAAATTGATGGCTAAATTTGTTAGTATTAAATTTGCTAGTATCAGTGTTCTTTCTAAGCAGTTGCACCAGGGTTCAACATTAGCCAAAAGCAAAAGCAAAAAACACCTGAATCAAAAGTGAAAAGTTAAACCTTTTAAAAAAATGCATTTACCTTGGCATTAGAGACAGTGGAGTTAACAACCACAGCACATGCTAGAAGATTGTCAGAGAAGACAGCATAATGATAAAGTTTTGGATCATGAATCTTATTTTCATTTGGAAGCTTCCGGTCCTCAGGTTTCAGGGCAAAGTAATCAGCAGTTAGCTGCATAGAAAGACAGTGAAGACCTTTTGGGGTGGTCCTTGCAGCAAGATGAACAAGATGTGTTGCTTCACGTTGATGAGAATGAACTTGCTCTTCAGCATTATGATTCATTGCACGGAGCTTAGCTGCCATAGCAGTGCAGTCTGGGAAAACACAGTTGGCTTTAGACAGTGAAGCTTCCATGTGTCTTGTTTTCTGCAAAGCACTGTGAAGTTCACTTGTTTTCAGATTGAAAAACATCCATTTTTTTAAACAGTTCATATCACATCAAAATGATAGACATGAATGTTCTCCTTCATCATTATTTTTATACTTGTAGACAAGCAGTTGCCAGATTTGCACGGATTGGAATTTGAACTTGTAGCAAAATTTATGTTTTGGTCACTGAAAAATGTGTTTCTTAATGGTTGATATGATTCCATCACTTCTAATTTTCTCTGTTGAAACCTTGTCTATTTAATTTGCTTCAATAAGCAAATTGAAATATACAGGGAATCAATTGATGAAATTAGTTGTGGGAAGAAATGAAAAAATGGTGCATCTGTCAAGGACCAAAGCATTGGTTTTCTCTTGAAACATGTACATTGTATTTAGTATATACAGGTAATAAATAACTGTCCAACTAAATTTAAGTTGTACAGTAACAAAGAAAATTTCACCTCCTTGACAGCTCTGAATCCTTAGTAGCTTCTCCAACAGCACGTTCCATCTCTTTAATTCTCAGCTTCAACTCCTTCACCAAGTGTGAGTTGCTGCTTGGTGTAGCAAACCCCAAGTATGCTCTGGCTCTAATAATTTGATCCTTAATCTCCAAAACCTTCTGATTTGTCACTCTCTGAGACTGAGGGCATGAACTCTGACGATGTTGGGTTGCTTTTGGAACAGATTGGTTTCCTGTCACTTCAACATTCTCATCTGTCACTCTTTGAAAATGAGTGTGTATATTCTGATTATGTGTGACTGTTGTATTGAATATATTCTGCAAATAAAACCAAATTTAAAAATTAATATAACATTGTAAGAGAGAAATTTCACCAGTCTAATTTGCATTTATACATTAATCAAACACATAAAGGTATATAATCCTTCAGAACAAAAACAGCAATCATGTGGCCTTCAATTTTTTAAAGTCAGTAATTCAAAGGAAATAGCACAAACCACATCCCCATCCGTGGAGAGTAATCCTTTTTGTTGAGCTTCCTGGTTTTGTCTTTTGTGCTGGTCGAATTCTGAAACTTGATAACGGCAAAATTTTCAGACGGGCATTATGTTAACCACAAAAATTCAAAAGTGCACCTACAAATACCAACCATTTCTTTCCAAAGTGTTATTTCTGTACCCCTCACTTTTAGATCCCTCAGTATCATTAGTCTTTTGCAAAATGTAACTATTTGTTGAAACAAAATCCTCTTCTTTATAAACAATTTCTTTTGGCTCTTCTAATTCTTCAGCACCTTCCTGAATTGCACAAAAAGGGCCCAAAATACCAAGGAAAAATTTAATTCTCTAATTCACCAGGGGAAGAAGAAGAAGAAGAAGACAAATTAAAAACATGTTCCACTACCTGTTCAATTGCATTTAAAGGGTCTGTCCTATGCGTCTGCAAGAAACAAACAAAAAGTCAATCCCAATTACACAACAGAGCATCAGAAGCTGTAGAATTTCAATTGGCAGCCGATTAAGCATAAAACAAACTTCCAGTTAAAATAAATAAAAATGAAAAATCATTTTATCCAAAGCTAAAATTATTGAAAGCACAAGAAGATCCAGTAAATTATCGGTCGGCAAACTTTTCAACTCACAGATAAATCAAAATTTATCGTCAAAAAAAAGAAAAAGAAGAAGAAGAAGAAGAAGAAAGAAATGTTCCACTATATTCCATTCTGTCTATAACTGATATTCTTTCTCGGAAACCAAACAACAGGCTGAGCTGTAGAAGCAATTCAAATAAAACAAAATAAAACTGATCAGGCTTTGAGATGAGAGGCAAGATTCTTACAAAACTCGATAACTCATCAAGAAAATCTCGTCGTCCTGCAACGCAATTTAATCGAAACCCAAAAAAAAGTCAACTAAAACGGGGAGAGAGAGAGAGAGAGAGAGAGAGAGAGAGAGAGAGAGAACATAGAAATATCCACATGCTAAGGAATTGAGTTTTTACCGTCGGGAGTGATGGTGTTGAGGTGGTGAGAGACGAAAACGAGCGGAGAAACGACGGAGAGAAAGAGCAGAGCGAGGAGCAGAGTCCTCTGCCGGCGACGTGACTGCTTCATCGTTGATGGCGGTCACCGTTGCGAGTAGCAGTACGATTCCAAGAGAGGCACATTGATTTCACGGATACAGATCGCAGAGAATTGAATTCGCTGCGTGGAATCGAAGTAAATACTAATAATAACAGACACAGAGGCTAGGGTTTCAGTTATTCGCTTTTACGCGTTTTAGAGAGAGAAACTGGAAGCAGCTCCATGATCCTTGTTCGCCCCTTCCGTGATTTGCCTTGTTTAATTTCTCTCTCTATTTTTTTTTTATTATTTAAAAAATAGTTCTTCTTGTCTTGGCGTTAAATTTATATACCTTGGGGGGTCTTGGGATTTGTGCCGCCAGGTTGACAAGGGTGGGAATCAGGAAAACGGTACTTAACACACTAACATGCATATTTCAATACTGGTACTTGTTGATATTTGGGACCAATAGGGTGGATAAATGGGTTCGTCCATGGAATAGTTCATGGGGTCTATTGTTTGTGTAGGTTATGGATCAATTTTTTTAAATAGTTGATGGTTATGTTATATTTTTCGGTCTATCTCGCTTAACTTACGAACTATGCGGGTTTGATCCGCGGAATCCGCAGGTTTTCCGCAGCCCGTATTAGGTTTGATTTTTTTATCATAATCCAATTATATTAGATTTGATTTTCTCTCTTTCACTCTAAACTCTTATCATTTACTATAAAGAATAGCTCACATCATATTTAGCAGTCTAGCAGGCTAAGAACACTTCTTCTCATCACATTTTTTTCTCCACTACCGTAATTACGCACGCGTGCAAGTCATACAACTCTTTCCCTTACAAGGAAAATAAAACGGGACTTACACTCATGCCGCGACACACCACAGCAAAACAACCCGGCCCACCACTGCATTTCTTTTCTCTCTAGAAATTGTTTTTATCCTATCTTTGTTGGCGCCGATTCATTGTTGTTGTACTCTTAAATGTGGAGATGGAGATGTTAAAATTTCATATTTTAGATTTATTGCTTGAATTTTATTTTGTTAAGACATTATTTATTTTATTGATGTAATTGACTAATTATTGGGATTTTATTTATATTTGTATTGAACTTAATTTTATTGTATTGTATTTTTTATTAAAATTGAAATTCTTTTAAAACTAGGCCCACGGGATTCGCGGGACGGGGGTGGAGCAATTTATTTGATCTGTGTAAGAAACGAAAAGAACTGGCCTGATCCATTATCAATGCGGGCGGGCCTTACGCGGGACGGATTGGCCCGCTTACCCACCCCTACGGATGACAGATATGCATTGATGTGATGGCTTGTGTAATGTGTACATACTGATACCATTCATCAAAAGGAATTAAGCTCTTATTAAGAATACGTGTAAGGTGAGTGTTTATTTCTTATTAATTTTAAGAGTACTATTTTTATTTTACATATATTTTTACTTGAATGCTTTAAGATCAAATGGTAAATGGCTTGTTTTTTTTTTACATATTTTTTTACCTTAATGCTTTAAGATGTAGAGTAAAATGGGAAGAGAGATGAAAGTCATAAAACTAAGGGTGTGTTTCATTGTGATGAGAGAAAATAAGAAAATACTTCAAAAGAAAAATAGATAAAAATACAAAAAAGGTGAAAAGAAGGTAATTTGATTAAGGAGAAATAGAATAAAATAAATAAGAAATATTTAAGTTAATCTTAGTGGATAAATAAAATAAGTAAAAAAAAAAAGAGAAACTAATATTAAATTATATATTATTATACTAATAAAATTTATATTATATTTGAGGGAGGCCCAAAGCACTACAAACGAAGACTTTCTACTAGCAAGTGCTTCAAATTTTGATCGCTTGCTTTACTATTGAATAAAAGTCATTTTAAGAGCTATTCATTTTCTTACTAAGTCATATATGGATTCTTTTGTATTGAGATTTTTTTTTGTTTTCAATTTACATTTTTTAATCTCCTCAAATATTATTTCTTTGATTTAATCTTAATTTAGATTTGTCTTAAATTTTCAATATTGTCTTAATCCTTACTCCAAAAAATTAATCCTAATTTGAATTTGTTTTTTAAATTTTACATTGAGACTAAAACAAAAACAAAAAAAATAGTAGAATGTAATATGGGTCAAATTCATAACTTTGTGTCGCGCTTTTGTTCCGTTTCGTACCCGTGATGCGCCAATCAAGGCAAAATGTGTCAACCTCACCTACTCAAGAAAAAGCCAACAAGATCATGTGAAAGCTTTGCTTTGCTTTGCTTGTCTCGTCTCGGTTGTGAAATAAAAGCAAACCTAACTTCGAATTTATGGTTTTTCTTAGTAAATGTTAAGGTTCCAAACAATGATAAATAGTACATGTTAACCTTTATTTAAATTATAGGGTTTTAATTAAAAATAATATTAGTATATGAATTATATATTTATATTTATAACGTGTACTAATAATGCACAATAATACGTGAATAAGAGTGAATTTTGAATTAAACTATCACTTGAAGAAAAAAAATCATTTGTCTTAAATAGTGATTAATTTCCCTAAAAATATAATATTGATTAATTGATAGTCTCACACACAGCATATGTTAAAAGGTATGTTGATGGGAAAAAATTTAGCAGGACAAAAAAATATTTCGAAAAACATAGTCATCTCATAAAGAGATGAAAACACAAAAAAAAATCACTTAATTATAAATTTTATCACTTAACTTTTATTATTTTATGAATTTTATCATTTAATTTTTATGTATTTTAACATGTTTGGTGGTCACACAAAAAATTAACAAAAAAACAAAATAACATTGTTTTTGTTATTAATATGATGATAAAAAATATAAAAAATGAAAAATTTAATGATAAAATTCGTGAAATATTAAAAATTAGGTGGTAAAATTTACACACAAAAAAGTGATGGTAGAATTTGCAAAAAATGAAATTTAAGTAATAAATTTTGTAAAAAAAAAAAACTTAAATGATAAAATTCATGAAATAATGAAAATTAAGTAATAAAATTTGTAATTAAGAAAAAAAATTACAGGAGGCTCGTGTCTAACCGTGTTTTTAGTTTCTCATATATGGCCAATGGATTTTCTTCCTTTTCTTTTTCTGTTACAACTTTTCTTAAAAAGTAGTAGCTTTTATATTTTTTTTCTGTGATTTATATAAAATATAAGATAAAAATACGTAATCAATTATACGTCAAAATGTTTCGCATTGTTCAGGGGAGTCAAGGTCAAAATTAGTTTATAAACATTATTTTTAACCTATCCAGCCTTTCAGGCACCAAAATATATATTACCTCAAATATGATGACCGTAACAAGTCTAAAAGACTTGAGTTCATAACCATAACTAAATATATGCTAAAATGATATGAAAAAGAGAGTGAATTGTTTATAACTAATGATTAAAATGTTTTGACTTAATATGTTTCTTTTTCTTTCTCTTAAGATAAATAAGCATTTTATGTAGGGGAATATTAGGAAATAAAATGAAATGGAAAAAAATCTTAAATAATTTTGTATATTATTTAATGGAAAAGGAAAAGAACATTTAAAAATAATTTATTATATATAATAATAATAAATAGATATACATAAAAATATGATAATTTTATCTTTTTTATTACATTAGATAATTTCCTTTATTTTTTTATTGATGATATTTTTTGTCACCATCGATACGAAATATTCATTATTTTTATTGATAATTATTTTTTTGGGATAACCTAGTTAACCACCTTTCATAAAGTTTCTCTTTTAGATTTCACATTTTTTTTTCCTTTGAAACATACCAAATGGTAAAAGATTATGATTATTTTTTTCCATCATTTTTAATTTTTTCCTTCTCCATTCTCCTATGTCAAACAAAGCAATTAAGAGTGGGGTTGCTTACATTTGAACATTCCTAAATTTTAAATATCTCATCAATATTTTTTATTTTTTCTATCTCTCTTTCTATCACACTATATCATCATATAAATCAATTACTTATTGTTTTCTCTTTTCATATTTCTTAAGAAGGTATTTAAGAATTATTTTTCATAAGAGTTTAAGAATGATAAAAATATTTACTATCATAAATATTAAATTAAATTATTTACAAAGAAACCAATAAATGAATACTCGATGAGTATATATGGGTACTATAATACTCATCTCACATACATTCATTAATTAATTTATAGAAATTATTTTTTATCGGTCACTTTAAAACAAGAAAATTAAATTTTATGATTTCACAATGCTTTTAGCACATAACTGCATAAGTACATAAAATGGCATTATACAAGAATAATACAGTATTATACTACCATATTATATGATGAATGATGATGATTTAATTTTTTTTAAAAAAATTAATAAACACATACAAATATTTATGAATATTTGTTGCAATACATAGACTTGTTAACATATAAGCATGGTAATAGGGTGGATCAGGGTCAGATTTTGCTTACCCCATCCCTGTTCCCGCTCCTAAAATTTGATCAGGATGTAAATTTATTCCTATATCCGTCATCAATGGGGTTACTTAACATTTATTCTTATATCCGTCATCAATGGGTTCCTTAACATGCTTATAAAAATATAATTTTTCATAAAATAAAAAAGTTTAAATAATAGTTACAATATTTTTTTAGATGGTATATGACAACATAAAATTTAATTCAATAATTTTTAATTTTAATAAGTTATATATATATGTAACAATATTTTTATTAATTAGTTATTAGTAAAACAGGTTGAAATAAGATATTAATAATCAAATTTCCGCGAATCCAACTTTAAGGGTTGAAAAAAATTCAAACTCAATCTCAGTTCAAGTCAACTTAAATTTTGTCCATCAAGATTGAGACTTGCTGAGGACCCGGGTTCAGCCTCATCCTCATACTTATTAATATAAGAAGCTCGCTTTTTGGGACCTAGATGAGGGTGGGCAGTCACATGGCGATCACAAAGTGGAGTTGTTAAATTTCCCTTTCAGCACGCATTAATTTCCCTTTTAGTACCACCATTAACTTTACCGCATCAAATCATTATTGCCCAATTACTGCAGCCACAGGCTACAGGTGGACAAAAAAATTTCTTTACATTTGGTGGTAAAAAAAAATATAACTGGCTATAGTAGGTAATTTCAGTATATTTTATTTATTTTTCTTTCTTTTCTCAACTTGCTCCTCTGCTTTCATCTCTCTTTCAACCTTTTCACTCTCAATTTTCCAATCTTGAAACCTTCACACCACCATGACCAAGAAGCAAAAGCTTCAATCGCTGGCTTTGCAAATCGCTATCCATTATTGGTTTGTTTTCTTCTTCTTCTTCTCATCATCAATATTACCAATTCCTTTTTCTTTCACGTTTTGTGTTTGATTAATTACCAAAATAAAATAAAAAATAACGTTTACGTTTCAAACAATGACAGAGGACTTTCCATTCCAAGCTCACAAACCGCACATCCATACATGGCTCTCACTAACACTGCTCAGTAACAACATCAACATCACATTGTGGCATGGCCGTCACGCTTTCAACCCTTCTTCTCTCCTTCCTCGAACGCCTCCAACAAACAGCCTTCAAAACCTTTATGAAATCTGCAATCCCTCATCTCTTGCCATGGCTACAACACCGAGTCGTGACGGTTCACGGAGCCACTGCGAGATCCGAAATCCCTTTACGAAATCATCGAGATAGTGACAGTCAACTGAGTCTGGTGCGCGGACTCGCCGACGTGCTACTTTCGCGGTGCCGCCACAACCATGAAGCCGATCTTTGATGGTCTAGGAGCCTTATTGCAAACAAGGGGATAAACAGGAGAAGAGGAAACTCTAATCACAGAAACAGGGCCAAACAGATTGAAGCTTTTGCTTTTTGGTGATGGTGGTGTGAAGGTTTCAGAGAGGGAAATTGAGAGTGAAAAGGTTGAAGGAGAGATGGGAGCAGAGGGGCAAGCCGGAAAAGAAAATATACTGAAAAAACCTACTACTAATACTATAGTCGGTTATTTTTTTTACTATCAAACACAAAAATTTCTTTATCCACAGCCTGCGCCGTTTGGTTGAGTCACCAAAATCACCAAATTATTCTATTCTTTCAGATTAAGAATGTATATAGGACTACTCACATAGTGTGTTTGGAGGAGAACGAGAGAAATAATAATAAGAAGATATATAATAAATTTATGTTCATTTTATATATTTATACTATATTTTAGTTTTTTATTTATTTTCCGCATCTCAACTAAATACACTATTAGCTAGTACCCGACGATAGTTTTCTTGCGGATCTTCAAATGGATTTTCAAATGTTATTAAAATATATCAACTTATAAAGATTAAAATTATCAATATTGAACATTTCCAAAATTATTTAATTTATTTTATTATATTAAAAAAATAGTTCGACAACAAAATCATGGTTTATGTTTGAAATTTAAATTTTATGAATTGACCATATAATTTTTTTGACACTTAATCAATAAAAATGTTTTCATGTACAAAAAATAAAAATTAGTAAATTTACTGCATGTATAAAAGTTTCTATTTAAATGATAATGTAAGGGGTTACAATATTTTTAGTGGAAAATCTATTTTATATTCTTTTTGATTATTTTTTTTCCTACGATATCACATAGGACGCAACAAATTTTGTTTTTGGATTTTATTTCTAAAGAAAAAATAATAAATTATTTTTTTCTCAAATGATATTAAAAAACAATATTTTTTATAAAAATAAAATTCTTAACTTTTTTTTTCCTAAACCTAAGTCTCAGTAAAAAAATTCTTAAAATAAGTAAAAAATAATAATAAACAGAAATTCTTGAGTTCAAAAATGATGCTCAAGAAGAAGCTCTTAAATTGTTTGACATTTAATAATTTTATTTTTTTCATAACCAATGGGATCGTGAAACTTGGCTTCGGAAGACAAGCCTGTAGAGTTTTGACAAAATGTATTCAATGGGCCATGTGATGCGATGCGATTATTAATTATCCCTCTCATCAATGGCATGTGTAGGTGCCATGGAGTAAATGGAAATTTAACACTAACAAGGTTTTTAAAGAAGCGATTATGAAATTCATAAATATTTTCTTTTAAATATACGTATCCGTACAATGCAAGTGTATTACTACTATAAATTATGATATTGTAATAACTTTTATGTTTAATTCTGTAAGCAATATTGAAAAGTCGGTTTTATTAATACTTATTAATACTATTCTATTATAAATAAATCATTACATTTAAAATAGTTATTTCTTTCTGTAATCATATCAACTCTGAAAGAAAATTTATAAAATTTAATTAAATAAAAGTTATAATAAAGTTGTTAAAATGTCAATAAACTTTAATTATCTATTGATTTTAACATTTTGTACAGGATTTTTAACATTTTTATGTTGTCTGAATTTTATATGTATGTGTAAATTTTGTTAAAAAAAACAAAAAAGTTCACATAAAAGTATAAACAAACAAACTGGTTGATATGTACCAAAAAAAAAAAAGTTCACATCATTGTGGCTTTTCTGCCCAGTCATCATCATCCCCACCGATCCAGCTACCATGACTCCGTCAGCTGTATTTTTCACACTGAAATTACACACAGAATATTTGTTTTATTGGTAAATATTAATTATTAATATTATTAATAGAGGAGATTGAATTTGTGACTTTTTTTTTTAATTATCCAACCAATCTTATATGTTCGGAGAACTACATACAAGATCGTGAAAATGTTTTATTTTATTTTCAATTCAACGAAGTTATCGTGGAAATGTTGGAAAAAAAGTTTTATATATAGTAGATATCTAGAAGTGAAGTATACAAATTGATTTTATGAACTTCCCTTTCACATGAACCAGCATGATCAGTGGTCAAATTTACTACAAAAGAGATTAGACAAATTGATAAGGAGCAACCTTAGCATGGGACATGCTTCCAGTGGGATGAACATATAAATGAACTGAAGACAAATTATAATAAAAAAGGTGTTAAGGTTGTGCGGTATAAAAATGATTAATTAAAGATAATTTAAAAGAAAATAATTAATATTACATATACTAAAAAAGATATATAAACTTTTTAATGACTTGTCACTTAAGAATTATATACTTAAGTGGATTTAGGAAAAAATAGGATGAGTGATATTCTAAAAAAATTCATAGGAAGTACATCAATGAAAATAAAATATTTTGAAAAGTCTAACATTAGTTTATGATAACAATAATGATACTAAAAATAGTTTATTGTTGTGTTTATCATTAGAGTATGATCTTTTTTTATATGATGTGATTTGAGAATAAATCAAGTAAAAACTAATGAGCATTTGACATTAAAGGGATCAAGGTACTACAATAAAGAATGATAGTTAATACAAAAGAGATGAATCATGAATAAGAAGAAACACATATTAAGTCTTTTAGCCAGAAGAGACAAATAAATTGATTGAATATACATGAAATGAAATGAAAGAAATTCAAAAGATGTAAGTACATGCCTGAGGATAAAACATGATAAAAAATTATATTAATTTAAGAAGACAATCATTAATTTTAAAAGTGAGTGTGACAATCATACTAACTTGATTTCTAATATTCAATTTAGAGACTATTTTGAAATTTATTCATTTAAAGGACTTAATTGATTTTTAATTTTATGTAGTTTCACACACTTTTTTTTTTACTTTCCAAAGCCTGGACCGAAAAATTATAATAAAGGTTAATTGTGAGGTAAAATTTAATATTAGTTATAAAATATAATAAATAATTAATATTATACTTATTAAAATCATAAAACTATCAAATTATAATTATATAGTTAAAATTTAAAAATAACTCTAGACATCCTCTTGCTCGAGTGGTTGAGTGTACACATTCATGTAAATACCACTTAAGATGATAGCACTATTCACTATCAAATCAATTAAAACTATCTTAAGTTAAAAATATTTAATAATCTACGAATTATTTACTACTATTATTATTATTAAGCATTTATCTTTTAAATTTTTAATTATTGAACAATTCTTTACTAACTTTTACGTTTCTAAAAATCTTTAAATCTATTATATTAAAACAGTTTTATATAAAAGTAGCTTTTTTAGCACCATACAGGGATTAATTCAAGCTAAAGTTTTTCATCGTACTAATGATATTTTAAAATTTTGTCACGAAAATATTTATATTTGATTTATCAACAAGCGGAGCATGGAGATGACATCGTCATCAGTAACCCTGCCGGCCGGTTGTAAGTGAGTCTCACATGACGGCCGGTCGTAATGCTTTAAATTTAAGAAGTTTTATTTGAGAAATATTATAAACTTTTATACTGTTTTTAGTCAGAAATTATAATTTATAATATATTTTTTGACTTTCATAATAATTATCTAAAAAATTATATTTAATTAATTAATAAAAAATGCTATAAAATTGACATAATAGAAACTTTTACGACAACAGTATATACAAATTAGTGGTAAGATATGTGCATTGCACGTTTTTTAAAAAATAAATAAAAAGGAGAGAGAGTAAAAAAGTGAGTAAAATAAAATTAAAAAATATAAAAAATCATCATCATCACGTAGCAACGACTAAACAGTTTTAATAGCACTGAACAATTTTTGTAATACTATTGAATATTGATAATTTTGACTTCTTGTCGTTGCTAGCTTGTGATATTCATCCATGGATACACAAAAGATAGGCTAATGTAGAAATTCTTTTTAGTTATGTAAATTATAAAATTTCAAACCAATAAGAGTGATTTACAGTTGTTGTAAATTGTATATAAATACTAGATACAGCAGGTAAAGATAGACCCAACATTTGAGACATAAGGTTCTACTTTTCAAATCTTAAATGTACGTACTCATTTACTTTCAATGCATTTTTCTTTACATTTCTTAGTTCAATTCTTATTTTCAGTCTCTTTTTATTTTATTTTTTGACTGGAAGTCTCTTTTTTATTTTCAATTTGCACTTATAATGTATATTTAAACACAAACTTAGAGTTAAAGAGAAGTTAATTGCCCTTCCCAAAATGTTTTTTTTATGAAAAATATTATAGACATTTTTTTCCACGTAAATACATACTCATGCACGTGACAACAACAAACTTCTCCATATTTGTATGAAATTGTTATATTTTAATTCAAGAAATACTACCAACATACTCTTGAATAATTTTTTTTTATTAATACTCTTATTTTATTAAATTTACATGGATCGTCTCATTAAATATGGGAATTTTATTCTCTATTTAGTAGATCTCATTTTAAAACTTTTTTGGGGGATATATATCTCATTTTCAAACTAATTGAATCCATATACTTTTAAGCAATAAAAAATGGGTTAAAAAGAGAATGTTAAAAAGTGACGAGCTCTTTGTTGTTCAAAAGTCACGGAAATTTGGAAAAGAAGACAAGAAGAATTCCTGCCTAATGGCTATGAAGTTAAACTCGAGCAAGGCTTATGACAAATTGAAACGAGTGTTTCAGATGAGTATATTGATGAGATATTTGAGCCTATATAAGGGGTCTCAGTGCAGGTAGTGTTGACTCGTATGTCCATGGCATTGTCAATTTCTATTTGGGCCATTGGCAATTTTCTGGTTTTAATAACTGTGACTTTTCTCCTGTCTATTGCAATATGGTTGCGGATATTCTTGTATAATTTGCCATGAGTCTTGATTTGGAAATTTGGTTAGAAACTCTGATAGCTAGTTTGATTGAGAAGATGAAAATAAAGAAAACGAAAATAGAGAAGAAATATTTGACCTAAAATAGAGTGTAAAAAATGTAAAAATCATATGAAACTCATCATATTTCTTCTCTATTTTTTTCATCTATTTCTCTATCAAATACACTCTAAGTTTCATTATTTTTATTTGGATTTCTGAGTTAAGTGATCTTTCAGTTTCTCATTTTCTTCTTAAAAAGTTGTATTTTATATATTTGTCGCATTTAACATGTTAAATAATGATATTTATTTTCATGAGTTATATAAAAATACAATTCTACCCATAAATATAATTATAAAGTACAATTCACTATTTTTTAAAAATAAAACCATCGAGCATGTGCACTAATCAATACAATTTTGTTTTAATAAAAAATTTCAATTACTTTGAATATACTATTATTGCAAAGAAAAGTTTTGTTGGCTATACTAATCACACTTGAAAAATATTCATAGCTATAATAAAAAAAGTAATAATCATGCGTTCGTTAACAGGTGGAATACTAGAAGTAGGTAGACCATTTTTTAAAGAAAAGAACTAGAAGTAGCCAACTTTACTGTGTGTAATTTAACGCACTCAGAATTTTAAGAAAGTACAGATATTTTTACAGGCGATTCCATAATCTTTTCTTTGGTTACATCTATCAATTACAATCTACCACAGTCAAAGAAATTTTAACATATTATCTTTCATTATGTTTGGGCACCTTTTTACAACTTAAAAACAAAAGGCAATATACAAAAAAAATGAAAAGAAAAGGCCGAAACCAACCAATAATCGGACCACCCTCGTGCAAATAACAAATTGACGGATGCAAACTCAAGAGAAAAAACGTGCGACCAAGAATTACCTCCAACGTTGTACGTTGTTCCTTCATTCCTCCTAAAGTTCAAACCTAAACGTGTGTTAAGCATAATTGTGTTCCTTATCAAGATATAATCTGAGTTTGAATGATTAAAGAAAAAAAAAATGTCAAAAATTCAATTAACAGTAACAATTAATATTTATGGATAAAAAATAAAAAACAAAAAATTGTGTCCATTTTATGTTTAACCTCCTCTCTACTACTGGCAGTCACAACCCCACCAACCTGTCACCAAATCAATTCATGCAAAGATATCTTTGATTGCTCCTTAATAATGTTCCAAATGATACCATCACTGTCTCTTCTTCTTCTCATCCCCTTCCCCAGAACCCTCATTCTTGATGGCTCTTGCTAGCTCTGTGGTTGAGCTTCAACCCTCTTCAGTGAAGAAGAAAACTGCAGTTTCCAGAAGTTGGATTCTGCTGGACCACTATGGCAAGGGCACTGTTCTGGATGCCGATAAGTATGCTATCATGCGCCTGGTTCAAATTCACGCAAGAGATCTTCGGATTCTCGACCCTCTCTTATCTTATCCTTCCACCATTTTGGGCAGAGAGAAAGTCATTGTTCTCAATTTAGAGGCAAATTAAACACTTTGTTTCCATCATTTGTTTTGTTTTGCCTATTAAATTTGTTTTAACATCTTGTTGATTTCTTCCTTTTGCAGCACATTAAAGCTATCATCACTGCAGATGAGGTACCTTTGATGTTGATAGAGTACTAGAAAAATCAGAATTAGCGACAAAAAAATCTGTATGGAATTCTTAAAAAATCCGTGACTAGTATTTAGTGACAGAATAACTTCTCTGTCACTAAATTCTTTTATTAGTTCATTCATTGATTTTTAATTTATAATGATATGTCTCTCATTTTGAATGATCTTATTTGGATAAATTTTTCCAAAAGCAATAAGAAGATAAATAAATGAAATAAAGTTCTCCCATAAGCCTTTAGAATCAAAATAGGACCAATGGTACTGTTTGTTCTTTGAGAGCTTACAAGTGATGCAGTGGAAATGGAATCGGTTTTCAGTTTTGGCAGGTTGTGTTGTTTGTGCTTGGTAATGCAGGTGTTACTAAGAGACCCAATGGATGATGACGTTGTGCCAATTGTTGAGGAACTTCGACGACGGTTACCCCAAGTAAGTGCTGCTGAGCAAGGCCAAGGAAAAGAAGAGGCTTGTGCTCAAGATGGTGAAGGTGGAGAAGAAAATGGTGCACCTTTTGAAAACATTTTAATTTAATTTATTACTTTAATCAAACAGTGTTAGTGTTGTTCTGTTTCGTGTTCTTTAGTTTTTGCTTCTGTGCAATAATGGAAAATTGGCTTTTATGGCTGGTAGAATTTCCATTTGAGATACGGGCTTTGGAAGCTTTATTTGAGGCAATTTGTAGTTTTCTTGACGCACGAACGAGAGAATTAGAGACTTCTGCTTATCCAGCTTTGGACGAACTGATCTCTAAGGTAAAGCCTTTTGCATAAGAATTGCTTTTTTTTTTTTAATGTTTTCCATAGATTTTTTACCTTGGTACGAGAACTTGTTACATGGCTACCAAGGTTTTAAACTGCGGCTGTGATCTCCATTTAGTTGCACTTATTGATATTGTGGGCAAATGTGTCCGATGTGGCCACAATTGCAATCACCAACAATTGAAAAACCTTGATGCTGTGGACAAAGTCACGGTTATGGACCTTTTTTAAAACCTTGGCTATGAGTACTTTAAGACATACATTTACACTGTTGTCCATCATATTTGTACCCAGTTTCTCTTCCTATCTCTCTTTTTCAATCCAAATCAATATATTTTTCCTCTATGATGAAGCAAAATGCATGGACATGATATGACAAGCTGTGAGTTTTGAATTTTCTGTACATTTTAAATGATTATTGTACAATCCCCTGCTCTGTCCATTTAAGCATGATAATTCTTTACAAGCTTAAACTATCTTGATATCATTGTATTGTCATTTGTCAGCAAAATATGTCAACTTAAAAGCTTGGCTATGAAACAATTTTGTTCATAATTGGTTATATATAATTCTTTTTATTTTTTTTTAAACTATTCTCCCCATTTTATGCTAGCAAAGCGGTTCTGGAGTGAGATATATATTGATCAGAAAGACAGCACATAATCCTTATGGACTAAACCTAATACTGTTACTATTTTTTTCTGCTCTAAAACTTAGATTGCCTACATATCCATATCAAAATCTGTTACATAAAACCTTGAGTTTGTTAATTAATAATTGATTTCCCATTATCTATTATGAGTTGTGACAAAATTATGACACTTTCTCCCCCTTTCAATCACTCTGGTTGAATGACACTTGTGTCCAGATCAGCAGTCGTAATTTGGATAGAGTGCGAAAATTGAAATGTGCAATGACGAGGTTGACAATTCGAGTTCAAAAGGTATGTTTAAATAGCAAATAGATTTTTTAACACAATTTTATTCCCTTCCCTCTCACAAGTGAATTCCCCCTTTTTCTTTTTTCTTTTTTTTTTAACGTGTTGTTTGCTATACAATTAACAACTGTGCTCCAAAATCTCTTCTGTGGTATTGTTGTCTTCATTACTTAAGTAGTAGTTAACTTAACTGTCACTGATTTCCCCTTTCTTTAACATATTAGAATCCATATTTTTCTGTTTGCATTTACTTCACTAGCTTTCTTGTAGATTAGAGACGAACTAGAAAGCCTACTTGATGATGACGACGACATGGCTGATCTTTACTTATCAAGAAAATTGGATGCTTCATCCTCTCCAACTAGTAGCTCTGATGCTCCATACTGGCTTTATGGGTCTCCAAATACAGGTTCAAAAAGACACAAATCAAGCAGAGTTAGTGGAACAACAGTTCAAAGGGAGAATGATGTTGAGGAGCTCGAAATGTTACTTGAGGTTACAAAACTTTTCATCTTTAATTTTGCCACAGATACTACCGGATTAGTTAAATGAATTGCATTAAACTGAACAACTGTTGTTCTTTGCCTTTGCAGGCCTATTTCATGCAAATTGACGGCACATTAAATAAATTGGCCACAGTATGAACTGCATTTTCTTTTAATCTTTCCTAGTATATTTCTGTTTTGTACTAATTAAGTGATAAACATTGCTATTTTGATACTTGCCCTCATTTCAGTTGCGAGAATATATCGATGACACAGAAGATTACATCAACATACAGGTAAATTTTAGGCACAACTGCTTTGTAGATTTTAAGCTCTTACTATCAGAAATATAGGGGGTAAAAGTTTAAATTTTTTTAACAGAATTTGAACACACCACTTATAGCATAACAACTCTTTGTAACATGTCACACGTGAATGCAGCTGGACAATCACAGAAATCAATTGATTCAGGTATAAGCTTTTCAAGGCGGTTGTTTTCTCCTTATGAGATTATGTATCAATATGCCTATTCATACAAATATATTTTTGAAACATTTGTTACCAAAGATATGATTGATGTCATTAATTAAATACTACTTTTATGAGGTTATGTATCAATATGTCTATCATTCTTTGGGACAGCTAGAGCTCTTCATCAGTGTCGGGACTGTCTGTATGTCCTTATATTCATTGGTGGCTGCAATATTTGGTATGAACATACCATATACATGGAAAGCACCAGGCCACGAACATGTGTTTAAATGGGTATGTACACATCACTTGCAACAATATGAGAAAGGAATTTCAAATATCCTGACCAACTTTTGTCAGATAAAGGAATGTTATGTATGTGTCATGTGTGAGTGAGTGATAGAGAGAGTATATAGCTTTACCTGATTATTTTCAATTCATTTTTTTTAATATAATTTTAGGTGGTGATCTTTGGGGGAATGGTTTGTGCATCCTTGTTTTTATCCATTGTATCGTATGCTCGACGCAAAGGCCTTGTTGGGTCTTGAAAAATGAAAAGCATAAAGCATGCATGTCGGGAGATATCAGGTTAAGTCAAAAGTGGGCAATTTCGAACCATTGCCTCAAAACAATACTACAGTAATGTGCTTTTATCTTGTAACTAATTAGCTCGCTATTTGGATAAAATGGCTATTGGTTGGCAAGATGAATGCACTGAATATTATTTTTATAATAATTAGTTGCAAAACCCACTGTTAGTTTTATTTTTTATTTTTAGTTCATATTCCTTTTAGAGTGAATAATTCACTATAGTAAATGATCGAATGAGTAATTTCAATCATTGATGATAATTATGGGTGTATTGAAATATTAATCATTAGTTTTTTCCATCAATAATTAAGATCACTTGCTTTATCTTGTATATCTTAGAATAGCCGATTCCTTTCAGTACAAGTGACAAGAATTATTTGACTCTCAAGAGAAATTTAGCCGATTTCACCTGCATTTTATCTGCCATTATCCTCTCTATACACTTTTTTAATGTAAGGTATTTCATCAAATCGATTATGCGCATGCGGCTATCAATTACTGTACTGCAATCATACTATTATTATCATCTTTTCGCGACAATTTCTGAATTTCGGGCCGTTTTCCACCACTTTTGATCCAATGATTATACATTGGCTTTTTTTGTCTGTAATAAATGTCACTGTTAAAAAGTACTAGTAGAAGAAAAGAATTGAGACAGATGTAACTATTCATAGCATTTCTCCCATGTCATTATTTATGTTATATTAGCAGACAATGAAGCATGGATACAGATGAGGTGTGGATGTGAAGTCTGAACTTCTGAAATTAACGTTAATTTTAAAGTAATTCTGTCGGTACTAATGGTTTATATTATACAAATCCATGTTTCAAACTCCCAAAACTTTCTCTTAACCTCTGACGTGGATCATTCTCGAGATGCATAGTTTTTTTTTTTTCTTTTTTTCACAAAGCCCGAGTCTCAAATACTCAATTGTGCATGGTCTCAAGTGTCAACTCAACTTATGGGCAAGGTCCTCATAAGTCTGAACTCGACACACTCAGAAACATGCAGCAATGAGAAAAAGAGGGTGAGGGACCCTTTTGCAAATAAGATAAACACGAAGATCACATGTTCCTCTGGTAACTCACTCCCATTTTTCGACAAAGCCAATTGAATTTGCTTTTTGACTTTGGAGTTTGGTGTGAACTCTCCAAGTCACCCACCTAAACTTCTTTTATGGATTAGGAAGATGAGGATAAATGTACCCCTAACTAACCTTCAATGCAAAGCAAATGACATTCGGACACGTATTTAACATTTCTACGTGAAATTGTTACAACTCATCAAACCATTGCCTTGCATTAGATTAGAACAGTAAAACTTTTATCAGTCAATCTTAATTTTAAATTATATATTTAATTACATTAGATTTTTTTTTTATAATATTCATAAATGTACTGATGCAACATTTCAATAATAAATTTTTATATCGAATGAATAATATTGCTCTAATCTTCTGCAGAGCATCTTCACTCATAAAATATCAGTCCGGGCTGCAAATTAAAAACTATAATAAATTGATAGTATAAAAAATTTATAATTTGGCTTGTACTAACAGAATTTCTTTTTATATATTTAAAAAATACTTAACGGTGTAATTGTTGTAATTAAATAATTGGTTTTATATATTAGAATTTCTGTACCAAAAAAATCACAACGTTACCAAAATCAACGTATGATATGATTTATTTATACCTCTAATAGTGTGTCAAATGACGAGCAAAGCAAGTAATCTGATTGAGTTGCATGAGAATAGTATATAAATTCGTTTTTTGGGAGTGATGTTTATATAAATTCTAAAACGGCTATCATTATTTAACGTTCAGGTCTCTTGAATTGTGCTTCTTTTTTGTCATACAACTTGTTAGATAGGGAGAAAATTACTCATTGAACAAATTTATAAACTGTAATAAATGAAAATATTAATAATTTAATCTTGTTTAAATTGTTAAGATCAAAATATAAATATACATTACTTTTGATTTCACCATTCATGTATAAATGTTCTATATGAAAGTTATTCAATATAATTTTTTGCTCTCACGTTTTTCAAATGAAAGCTATTCTCAATATGTATGTGTTTGTGGCAGCAATGCCTTAACGTTAAGGTTATATTTGGTAAAAATAGTTAATTATTTACTTGAAAGCTAATTTAAAATCAAAAAATAAATTTTTAGTGGAAAGCATTAGTTGAAAGTTGTTAATCTATATAAATTATAAATATTTAATAAAATTAGTTGTTAAAAGGACATGCTTATATATATATTGTTTTAATTATATAAACTCTATTCTTATTTTTAGAAATTTTTTTTTATATAATTGTAATATTAGGCACTACGTCAAATAAAATATAGATGTTTTAAGTTAATAAAATAAATTCATTTTGTAAACACTTGTGTTTTAGTCACAAACTAATTAAATAAATTACGAACTACTTGTTAAACACATTTTAAGTTTAAACTAAATCAACAAGTATGTTTTTTTAGCCTTTTTATACTAATATTGGTTGACTTTTTTCTTCTTCTAACTATTAGTATGAAGATCGTTAAAATATAAAATAAATATTTTTTTCCAATAATTTATTTCATATCCGAGATTAGGATTTGAATTTTAATCAATTGGTTAATGAATACAACTTGTTAAATGTTGATATTAATTGATTGCAAATATGCATGAAGAAGATACTTCATTCTTTCAAATCTTAAATAAAAATTATCATCAAATCACTTCTTAAAATATGTATTTTAGTACTTTTTATTATTTATTAAACTCCACTTCTGATTATTTAGTGGAATTTTAAGCTTGCCCTATTAATAAAAGTAATTAACTCTAAATCTTTTAATAAATTGAATATAAGATTTTTTTAATAATTCAAATATATTAATAGTATGTTAATGACATTATTAGATCTAACAAAACTTAAAGGATAAATAGTTAAGTAATTTTAGTGCACGACAGCCTTGATTCTATAAAGAGTTTAATTTTGAAATATAAACTGCAAAAATAATTATATTATTTTTATCCATGGAATAGAATGAGTTTACAACTTAAATACATTCTTAACCATTTATACTAGACTCTTTTTTGGTAAAAATGTTTATACTCTAAAGAATTAAAGTTTACTTTAAATATTACCTTTAAAATAATTATTATAAAAATTATCCATCATTCAATATCAATTACATATTATTTTTTTAAAATCACAAGTATCTTTTCATTTGAGGCATTCTTGTTTGAACCAGATAAAATCAGGTTTGAATAGGTTACGTCTCCATATTACAGTTAAAAAAAATAGATATCATACTTGTGTAAGTAATAACTTTAATAAGAAAAAAGTTATACATTAACAATATAAAATAATAATTTGTGAATACATAACTATTAAACTCTAACTTTAATACTCATATTCTTTTTCGTTTGGTACCTAAAATGTCCATACTATAATATTTTTTTTTTCTGAATAATTATTACCCTATACTCATAATTATACTCATACTTATTACCCACATTTCAGTTAATTATGAAACCTCGATAAATAAAGTATTAATTAAAAATAAAATACCATAATAATAAAATAAAAATCCCATTTAAAATATTTTAAAAACATATCCATAAAACATCACAAAAAATAAAATTTCATTCAACGATCTTTTACATAACATAACAATGAGAATCACAAAACATCAATAGAGAAGATTTGGGAAATAAATAAATAAGGAATGTGATTTTTTTAAAAAAATTAAGGAATATAATATATCTTTAAGTAAATAAAGATCACGATCTACCTGTATAAGGAATGTAATTTTTTTAATTTAAAAATGTGATTTATATCTTAGTAAATTATAAATATTTTTTATGTTTTGTGGATTAAGGAACATGATGTATCTCTTAGTTGTTGTTATTTTTGCTGTTGTTGATATGGGTAGGGTTTGGCCCTAAGGTACTCATACTCGGTGAAATTTTTGGATAATTATTTGTATTTTAGTTCGTATAAATGAGTAATTATTTTATTCATCATGAGTAACTTTGGTGGGTACCCATTGGATACATTAATCATTGTTATCCCTAATGACAAATTTCTTATTTGAATTTGAAATTTTTGATTAAATGAAAATAGTTTCACGCTAGATAATTCATGCACTTGTGATAATTACATATTAATTCATGATTAAATGAAAACAATTTCACGCTAAATAATTCAGTGCATATTAATTAAATTCTTTAATAAGACCTAGCAAAACATTCCTGAGCCAGTAAAAGAGTCCTCTAAGAAAAATAGTGATAAGACATCTGTATTTTAACCCACTCCATGTGTTAAGGACCTTGACATTCCTTTAGTGGCACTTGCCCTATCATCAACAATTCAACATAACCTATCCATTCGTTATAATGGACGGACCCTCCCGCATGACACGCCGCCCAACGGCGCGCATCGTGACCCCGGCGCACGTTATCACACTCTAACCCTCCCTAGCTGTCCTTTATTTTTTTCGTCTAGCTGTCGTTGGTTGAAGTGTGGAACATATGTCCTTAAAATATTTCCTTTTGAATTTTCCATATTGTTCTCAAAAGCAAATAATAAAATAAAATTCACCCCAGAAACAAAAATGAAAATTCAAGGTAAAAAATATAAAGAAAGACATAAGAAAGAAACACAAAACACAAAACACAAACACAACACTCGGTTTCGGTTCATGCTCGAAAGAGGTTCTCTCGATTCAGATCATCCACAACACAACAGAAACTTCCTCTGCCAAATCCACCATAACCCACGTCAAATCCTCACGAATCTCACCGACCCATTTCCTTTTTTCATCCATCTCCACCGATCGCTACCATTACCAACACCTCAATCCATTCTCCACGCTCGCTAGCTTCTTCCTTTTCCTTCTCACACTGCGCGTTCGTATTCTTAATGCAGAGCCTGATTGCGTCGAAATGGACGTAAATTCGGGAGGTGCCGGCTCGGTGATAGCATAGCATAGCATGCAGCAGCAGGGAGTGAGTGCGAGCGAGGAGGGAAGGAGAAGCAGCATGTCGAATCAGGTGGTCAAAGTGCGAAGGAACACAATTGTAGCATGCATGACTTGCCCACTCTGCAACAAGTTGTTCAGGGAAGCCACAACCATATCCGAATGTCTTCACACGTGTGAGCCCCTCCTCTTTCTTTCTCCCGTGTGAAATTTCTCAAATTTTTCTCCTTTCGCTTCTTTCCTTCACTATTTGGGGGAGCATCTGGACTTTGCGTAACCGGAGACAGATATGGGTATTTCGTAATTTGACGTGTCTGATAAAAGTTTTGTTTTTTTTTTTTTTAAAATAATAATTCTATTTTCTTTTTGGTTCTTCTCTCTCTGACTATACCCGTCGAGGAGTGAGGACGTGAATGCTGGTCAGAAACATTGTTGTTTTGATTGGCCGCGTATTCAGCGGTTCTGTATTGTTGTGCACTTGTGGAAAAGGTGTTTGAACTTTTGACTACACCCACCACTGTTCATTCATTTAGTAAAACACAGCTTCAATCCTCGTCTTGCTGCATGCACATTGCACAACACAAATTGGCGTGCATATTATTATTACTACTGTGCTGGCTCTTGCATTTGTGGAATAATAATTGTTCTCTTGTTGTTTGTTATGTGTCCTAAAGTTAATTGCTGGTCTAATTTGTTATCTTTGCATGCACTTTAATTTTTTAGTACAAGGCGTGTTGTGTGCCAACTAAACTAATAGATATATAATTTTTTTTTTCTGGATTATATTCAGTTTGCAGGAAGTGCATTTATGATAAAATTACGGATGAGGAGATAGAATGTTGTCCAATATGCAACATTGATTTGGGTTGTGTTCCGCTCGAGAAACTGAGGTCAGTTCCTCCCTGCCTTTGATCGATGTCCTAGTTACCCTTATATTATATATATACTCTTGTACTTCTTCCTTTAAAAAAGAAAAATAAATTAAATGCCTCTCTGTTACTTATACTTTAAGTTGTTGAATATGCATGAAAGGTGTTTTGCTTTAACGTGGTATGCTACGCAATAAGAGTCTATCTTTTGCAAGCCACACCTTAATTATTGTTACAACTTACAAGGTTGCTAAAATGGAGATACAGCTTTACAAAATGGAAGCTTTCTTTTTGAAAATGAATAATGTTGTTGATGAGTTGAGACATGTGCTATAAACCTGTTGAGTACTGTTGATCTTTCAAAATCTGTTGAAACACCGTTGTGGCTTAGGAAAAAAAAAAGAAATAGCTGCCTTAGACCATACTGTTACCTGATCTTCTTCTTAGGTGGTATTATGCTGTTGCGAGGTCTGCAAGAATGAGAAATGTTCATGCTTTGATGGTGCTATCAATACGATGTTATATCAATCTGTTACTCCTCTCGTGAGAAAGTTGCCTGCTTAATACATTAATGTGAACTATAGTATACAGCGAAATAATAAAATGTTCTCAGTTTGACATCTTTCAATAATTTAGTTGATGATTTACATATAGTAATGCTGTTAATTTATTTTAAATACTTTTCCTTATATGTCTAATAATATATAGCGTTATAAATGTACAGTGTTTAATTCAAGCGAAATAAAAAATCGAAGTAACAGAAAATTGAAAGTTTTTACAATTATCTTTTACTCTCAGCTGGTGGCATTTAATAAATTTTAATTTTAAGTTATAGTTGGAAACAAAGTTAGAAGGAATTGGGTAAAAAAGTGATTCTTGTACAATTAATTGATGAAATGACTGAGATAATTGACACCAATAAAGTGGTGAGTTTTTTTTTTTTAATGAATTACCTACAGTACCATTCCATATACATGGACTTTGATAATGAAGCACACATGAAACTTTTTTTTCAAAAAAATATAATCAAACAAAACCGCATAGCTGATGATATTGATATTCTCTTTAGAATTGTTGCATGCTATGTTACTGATTTTGGTTTCTGATTACCAGGCCAGACCACAGTTTGCAAGATGTAAGGGCCAAAGTTTTCCCCTTAAAGGGGAGAAAGGTGAAGGCACCTGAAGTTGTCACCTCAGTACCATTACCGGCTAGGAGAAAGGAGAGATCTCTTTCATCTTTGGTGGTCAGCACTCCAAGGGTATCTACACAAGCAGCTATGACGGGAAGAAGAACAAAACCTACAAGAAAGGCTAGTGGTCTGCGATCCACTAGTTTTTCCATTGAAAAGCCCATTAAAAAAGAGGAAGATTTGCTGGAAGATCGTCCTGATAGTTCAAGTTCGCCTGACACTTCATATAAGTTTGCTCAGAATTCTGGACAGGTAGTAGGACACGACTCGTCTCTTTGAGCCTGTAGTATATTTTTCTATCTTTTTTTTTTTTTAATTCTTGATGATGGTTCATTAACTTCATTTGATTTCCTGGATTATATTAGCATTAGTTTACTCATTATTATGCTCAAGTTTATTTTCCTGGTGCAGAGTATCTCTCCTTGTGAGGGTAGTCAATCCATACCAAATAAAGGATCAGAGAATGGTGCCGAACCATGGGATGCAAAATTGGATCTTTGGAAACCTTTGAATTTCTTAGTAGAGGTTGCAAGTAGGAGTAAATCTTTCAAGTCGAATAATGTGCAAGGGTCTGATGCTAAATTAGAAACCAATCAAGTAAATGAGAGTGATTCTCAAGTTCAGAAAACCAAAAATAAGGAAAATAAACGTAAGGCAAAAATTGAAGATGAAAAGAGTAGCCCTTATCCTGTCTCTTCAGATACAGCAAAACCAAATAAATTGCGCAGAATACGCAAGAAAAAGGAGACTGCTTCTGGAGAATCTGGCATATCACCCCAAGCTGTGCTGGATTCTGCCAGCAATAGACTCTCAAGGACTGGTCCAATTTGGTTCTCCTTAGTGGCTTCTGAAAACCAGTGAGATATCAAATCTTTGATACTAAATAACTAATAATGTGAAATCCTCTGCATATTAAAGATGTTCTACACATCCTTTTTTGGATATCTTTCTAAGTACTAATATTAAACTAATGTTTCAGGGAAGGAGATGCTCCCTTGCCTCAAATTCCTGCAAGTTATTTGAGAATAAAGTAAGTTCCTATGGGCTCCCTATGCCTTTATTGACACTGTTTAGTACTTTAGTTTTGATTTATTGCATGCTTTTAACAGAGGAATGCCATTCTTGGAGCAATGTATAGCTCATGTTAGTTTATTGACACTGACTACTATATATGTGAATTTCTATACAAATATTCATTAATATTTATCTTAGTTTAGCTTATCTCCTAACTTTCAGGCAACATATTGAATGAGAGAAATAAAAAGTCTATCATTTTGACCTTCCATTAAATTATGATTCAGCATTATGAAATTCTTATGAAGGAATATATTTTTTTGACATCTTATTAACTTATAGTAATCAGCAAATGCTTAAAGTATAAACATCTATTTGTGTGTAGATTATCCATCTATATTTCAAATTTCATATAAACTCTGCCAAGTACAAACCTTTAAAAAAGAAGATATTATTCCTCTTTTCCACTGTCAGTATATAAAGTATTCTTATAGTCATTACATTTACCCAAAATTACCTAATAAAGAAATTTACGATTTTTTGCATTATATATCAATTGTGTTGGTCGTGGACATGAGGGCATTAGTGTAAATCAAACTTCAGGCTTTGAATAAGGATATGTATATGAGATATATTGATTTTATAATTAAATATGTTTTTATCATGACAAAAACATGCTTAAGAAACTATTTCTACTCTATCTATGCTGCTAAAGCTTCTTAAGATGTAGAAATCTAACTGAACTAGAAAATGATATAATGTATTTTTCTGTTTGCCACAGGGATGGTAGCATATCAGTTTCGTTCATCCAAAAATATCTAATGAAGAAACTGGATTTGACCAGTGAAACAGAGGTAATTCTCTCCTTTAGTAATACATCCAAAAAAATCAACTGGAACTGAAAGATTTTATTGTCTTGTTCTTCTTTTCTCTGAAGCATATCTTTTGTTTAAACTCTTGTCTATCTGTGCGGGCCAAGCTATTGTTGTCTGATATACCAAGCATCAACAATTTGATTGTCCTGAAGCTTTTTTCATACTTGCATGGTTCGATGATATAATAAGCAATACCCATTTGTTGCAAACTTTAACTGCACTGCACTAACTTGTACTCTCTCCTGTCTTGAATATAAGAAGAAAAAAGCATGTATGCTAGTCCAAAATATAATTTTACCCTATTTAATGAAAGCATATCCAAAATTTCCTTAATTTAATTGGGATTGTTTCCAATTGATATTAAGTTCTAATGAAGGGCAGTTTCAGTAATGAAGTTTTTTTTAAGAGAAAATAGACCATGCACTAACATTATAAAACAATTTTACATTGTCATCCAATCATAAATCATCATGTATGATAGATTTATTGACTCATTTCTTAACTAGTATGAATTAAATTTTTTTGTTTGTTTGTATCTGAGACCAGATAGAGTATTTTATACCAATAACCTTGCAAGTTGAATTACATTACTCTTTTCATCATTATTATTTTTTTTGTGTGCAGATTTTGCCAGTTTATATATTTCCTCATTCTTGAGTTAACTGATTTTGTAGGTTGAGATTAAATGTATGGGACAACCAGTGCTCCCTACATTGCAGCTATATAACTTGGTTGAGTTGTGGCTGGATATGGCGTCCACGCCACAGAGAATTCCAGCAACTATTGGGTCCTCAGCAAAGGATTTTGTCATGGTCCTGGCTTATGGTCGGAAGGTTCCACACACTTGATCTTGCTTCCCCTTTCATACTTTTAATGCACCTTGAAAATCTTCTTCATAGCATAGTCACTTACCATCACCACCGTGAAGGATACTGGATAGGATAAGATAGGCCAAATAAATTATAAAGAATTTCTCATCTGGTAGTCGCTGTAATGCTCATTACATCCTGATTTTTCATGACCATCTTTTTTATTTATTAAATTCGCATATTCCAATACTTTGGAGTTCACATGTGACTTAGATATAAGAAGCTACGGGCCACCATGCCTCCTGGTTAGAAGAGGCCATTTGTTGAAAATTTGACATTTGAATCAAGACGATTCTTTGTTTTTTACCCCTTATTCTATTTGTTTGTTTTCCAATAGCCAGAAAATGCAAACAATGACCCGAAACTTCCCACTTTCCACCAGAGCAGAATAAACTTTTTATAGTAAATAAGTTTTTAAAAAGAGATTAATTTGTTTGTACTGTGTAAAGATTTTTATATTGTCGATTAACAATTATTATAAAAACCAGTAAACTAATTATATATACTACCGGTCTTAACTGACCTGCTCATGCCTCCGGGCACTTTATTTTGAAGAAATTAAAGTGCTTAAAGTAAGGTTACTCCGAATGCATTAGCATTGGATAATACCACAAGATTCTGATTTGTTGGCGTTTGAGATCAAAGTAATGATTATCAGGCACATTAAATACTACTTTTACTTGAGGTTATTGTAGATTTCTAGTTTATGAAAATATGTTCTAACAAAAAAAAAACTGTAAAGAACATATTTTTTTCCCTTGAAGCCTATTCATTCATATATTATAAAATATAAGTATTATTGTGAGTATTTTGTTTAATGAGTCATGTGACTTTAAAGTATTTTATTTTAGAAAAATATTTTTACTTAAATTTAAATAATCTTAATTGAATTTGAATTTTAAATTTTAATAGGTCTTATTAAATCAATAAAAAAAACTACATTTCTTAACTAAAACAATTTATTTGATATTTTTTTTTCAAAATCAATTTTTTTCTATTCCAATCTAATAATACAGTTTATTAATTATTATTATTGATAGTAAAGGCATTGTTGCATTATTTTTTATTTTTCAAAATGTAATGATTATTTTATTTTCATATTTTTTTTTTAATTTTTAAAAATATGTAATTGCATTATTATGTATTAATATTTTTTTATATTTCTCTTAAATTAAAAACTTCAACAGTTAATTATATTTCTCACATATTTTCATTCACTTTATTTTTATTCAAATTAAACGCTTTATAAGTTTACTTTTTAAATTGCATAAAGCAGGTTTAAGCACCATCAAGCATGGGGAAGGACCATGATCTCGTTCACAATAGTTTGACATTAGGAGATATTTACCTCAAGGTATAATATTGCTTATATGATAATTACATTCTCAAAAAGATTATGTTTTAAAAAATAGATCAATTTACTTCGAGAGTTATAATTACTCAATATTCCTTTTCTTAAATTTAATGGTCGTAATAAATCAATAATATTATCAGTTATATTTCAAGAAAATAAATAATAAGAACGAAAAATAAAAGAGTCACTCTTAGTATATTAGTATATGTTAATCTCTTCTCCTAAAAAATATGAACATTTTATTTATTTTTTGTTTGAAATATGAACATGTTTGGTTGACACTACCAAAAATATATGATCATTGAATATATATTAAAGAATATATCATTATAAGTATAATTTCTCATGAACTAATCATTAGATAACACAATGACAATAATTATCAAACTTTTGTGGTCTAGCTAGTAGCCATAGTATTAAAAAAATTATGGTTATGGTTCATTATAAGGTTATGATTCATTTCTCACATTCATTTTTCTATCTAAATATCCAAGAATCAAGATATTTGAGATATCAAGATTAACATGCTCCAAAAACTCCTTAGGGATCACTAGAGACTTCCGGAAAGAATTGGCGTTCCGTGGTTCTGTTTTGCCGTTATTCAATTGTTTTCCCTTTTCAAGACTCCACTCACACTCACATGGGGACTGAAAAGACTAGGCTTTCCCGGAGAACAACACATGCGAGTCATAATAATCAACAAATCACAACTCCAAAAGGCACACGCTTTCCCTCCAAAGCAAACTCAAAATAATGCCATTAGGAACCCAACATTGGCCACAACTTGGAGCACCCTGCAAACAATTATCCTAGTAAACCTTTTTTAGTCGTTGAAAGATGCATGATGCATCTATTATTAATGGGATTTCTTAGAAATTCCCTTTAAACTTTATCCATTTCCGACAGCGTATAATCTATCATTAAGGACCTTTTTGTATAGCGTGATTTTGCCAAAGCAAGAAAACATCCACTAGACGGGTAACTACCATTTAACGCGTTTGCAGAACGAGCAAACACAGACATGAAATCTTTCTCACAGCCTAACATTGAATCATTGATGGTCTAGCAAGTAGCAACCCTTCCTACTATTTTACTCTAAAAAAGATAAAAAGGCATGCTAACATCATATTCAAAATGAACCTATTATCAATACTCAAATAGTATTGAATCATTGACGATATACCTAGCTATATGCCATCGAGATGTTAGACAGGATAAACGCTTAGAATAACTTTTAAGAGGTTGAATAGAAGTACAAAATTAAATTCGGATGTTAACTGAAAATGAATATCTTAGTAAAGAACGGGAGACTATTTGCAAAATGAAATGCACGTAGCCTTTAATATAAATCAAATATTACAAAGCAAGAGCATATCAAAATCAAAATAGCAAACGATACACCGTAATTGGAACTCTAACTACACAATTGAAACCCTTCAATTAATCCAAAAAATTTACAAACCAAAACCCCATCCCAGCAAAACATATTGTGAAAAAAAAGTTGTATACACGAAAAGGCAGAATAAATAACGTAACCTTTTTTTTCCCCACTTGTCCCGTTAAGAATGCATGAACACTTATTCTCTTCCCCGGTACCCAAATGCTTAAAAAAAACCATGGTATACTAACATTTCCATAAAATAAATGTAACGTTATAGTAATGTAACAGTATTCAAATCTTGATTGACCACTAAGTATGAACTAGATACGAAGGAAATATTCATCTTGGTGCGCTTACGATACGAAGATTTATCTTTGCTTGTGAGAGAAATAACTTTGTACCAACAAAGATTTATCTTTGCTTCTGAGAGAAATAACTTTGTACTAACACCATGACGAAGGAAAAAAAAAAGTATAGCAAATGAATGAGATCTATTATATAAGTGTGTACCCTCCCGTTCCTTTCGTAGGGGTACCCCCAACGAACGAAAGCAACCCTCCATCGTGCTCATCCACGTACAAATCCTCCGTGCTCCTAAACGAAGCGTGCAACACCACCAGCACAATCCCAATGATCACCGAACCCACCACGTTCACCCACACGCCGGTGAGCACCAATCCCACGACGGTCGCCGCCGCAAGAACCGTCGCCACCGCCCTATCATCCACCGCAGTGCCCAACACCACCAAGGGCTCGTCGCGGAAGAAGTAGAGGAAGAACCACACCACGAGCGCCACCAAGTACACGATGATCGAGACCGGGTGCCAGAGGAGGCTCAGGAACAAAACGAACAGCACGATCATGAAGTAGTTCACGCGGAAGTGATCGAGGTTGCGCCTCACGCGCATCGTCGCTTCGCCGATCGAGTAAGGGCGCGTGAATGAGAAGAGCGCGAACACCTCTTCCCATGGTCGGCGCGTGGCGAAAGAAGAGCGCGTGGTTGTCGCGGGGCGTGTGACGAAATAGGAGGCAGTGGAGTTAGATGATGAGGGCGAGGGGAGAGAACTGTAATGAGGCGCTGAAGAAGACGTTGACGTCATCGCATGTAGAGAGATTCAAATTCAAATCCGAAACTTGGAAAGTTTAAGGGTAAATGGATCTAAATTGATGAAACTATAGATCCGGTAATGGAAGACGAAGGAGAAGAAGAAGAAGAAGATTCAGGAGAAAGTTGTGTACTTTGTGTGGTGGAATCAAGGGTGTCGTTTAGATGTTGTGCTATAAAAAAAAAAAAAAAGGAAAATAAAGGAAGCGTTTCGTGTTTTGGGTGTCGTTTAGTTCATAATCAACGATGCCAGCGAGTCCATGAAATCCCGTGGGGAACTGGAGTGTGTTAGGGTCCCACTGAGCAGCAACATGACAAGTTTACAACTAACTAGCGGCTGTTGTCTACGCATAATTGTGATTATTATTATTAATTGAAAATTGCGAATGGTTCAAGTAAGCAAGAAAATTAGCATTATTGACTATTGTTTGGCATTTTTGGCTTTTGACAACGTGTTAGTGCACGTTGTGACAACAAGTTCGCAACAAGAAACTACAACGCAGAATATGAAGATTGTCTGTTGTTTTGTTTTGTTTTTCGGATGTGAAGGATTTTCAAGAGGGTGGTGGTGAAGTTTGGAATTATTTCATTTCGCGTATCACAGTTCGGTTCAGTCTCACGAGTGACCCGTGACTTGGAAATGATGAATTCTGCATGTATGAGAAATCTGACTCATTGAAGAATAGTCCCCATTCTGAAATTTGCAGGTTCTCTTGCTGTACTTTGCAAATGTTAGGAAACATAATCACAGAGGAGGAAAAAGAGAAGAATATTGTACTCAAACTAGAAGTGTATTAGAACGAGTAAAAGTAAAATTACAAGAAGTATTATGGGTTTATTTATATAGTCAATTAATTTTCTACATCTCTAATAGCAAAGGAATAGATTCTTGATGATAGCATTTTTACTACGATTTTTTTTAAAGAAATTCTAACTGAACCACAGATATGAAAAGGCAGATAGGCCTTTTCACCAAGAAGGGGCATTTTTTTAAAAAATTTAATTAATTTCCAAATGAGTATAAATCCTATGGATAAAAAGTTGTAAACTTTCTGTATGAAGTCGTAGTTAATGTCACAATTTTTGTAAATATATTTTATTTTTTTAACTGAACAAACTAAAGACGAAAAATCCTTTAAAGTCACGTCTCTTCTCTTCCTACTCCTTCTAACTTATTTATTTTCTATATTTCTGTTTTTAATTATGAATTATTATTTGCAACTTATTTACGTTCTATATTTCTGTTTTCAATATTATGAATTATTATTTACAATGAAAATTAAAAAAATATGTAAAAAAAATCTTTAAATTTTATGTCATAACGATAAAATACATAAAAAATACCAATCATTAATCGTTTTCATAAGATGGACCGATCAATATTAAATAAGTCTTAAAAAATATTTATTATATAAAACTAAGATATAATCATAATAATTATCTTTATAAGCAAACTAACGTCTAATATTGTTTATCATTTTTAATTTTATGGCCGTGGTTAATTTATATTGTTAAGTTTATATTAATATATTATGTTATTTTTATTTTAAAAAGTATTTCTATTAGTAAATTATTTTCTCATTAATATTAAAATATTTTTATTAAATAAAATTAATTAATAATACTATCAAGGTCATACAAAATTATTAGTTTACATAAATAAGTTAGAAGTAGTAGAATAAGACACGACTTTAAAATCATTTAAAATTGTGCAACTTTAATTTATTCTTTTAAAAAATAAAAAAATTACAAAAGTCATAAAATTTATTAAAAAATAAAAAAGCATACGCCACAAATAATTTATAATTTTTATATTAAAGTAGTAAGAATCCATACGATTTAACCCATTTAAGAATTAATTAAAAAATTATCCTCATTTAATAAATTCTAAAAAACATTCCCTTTTGGTCAAAAAGTCCAATGGAGATAACTTTGGATTCAAAACTTTGTCATTAGCATACTAGGACCTAAAGAAAACGCGACGATTCGACAATCAATAAATACATGTTTATATTCTAAAAGCATTTGCTGAATATTTATTTATGTATAAAAATATTATGGAAAATATATTGAATATAAGTATTGTGAATTTTATTGAACAGGGAATATCCTTAGTATTATACTATTATATACTGACTTACGAGGGAAATAGGTGAGTTTAAATGTAAACTAATTAAACTAATTATCTACCAGTATCGGGGTACAAATTTAGAATGTCAAGAGCTGTAATCAAAGTGCAAGTATATGATCCTTTTTATAGATTAGGCTAGGTGATTGACTCCTTTATTAAAAGCCTGATACTAGTCCAAAAAAGGTGTATGTAGTGACACAAGTTTAGACTAAGATGACTACTGCACCATGTAGTTTTTTTTTAAAGAAAATTAACATAAGTATATTTTTAAAAAATTACGAAAATAAATAAATTATATTTTAAAGTACGATTTTACTGAAAAAAAAAATCACAGAGCATGATTTTGCTTTATAAAAAATTATTATATTGAAATTATATATGTACATACGATATCAGTTTTTTAATTTTTTATTATTATTAAAAGTTAAAATCATATCTTAAAATACGATTTTAACATATTTTTTTAATTATGTAAGAAATCATAATATTTGTAATTAACCCACCTATTGCGATAGATTTTTTATAATTCTATTCATTTCGTAATTAACCCGACTAAGATAAAACAACCGTATAAAAGCAGCATTGTGCATGTTATGATTTAAATCATAATATATTAATCTCTAAGCTAGAATATTTAAATATTAGAATGTCATTAAGTACCCACCATCTCCCTTAGTACCTGTTCTAGAGCAATAACTAAAAAAACAATGTAGAGCTTATTTTACTATTTTCTAAAAACTATCTTATTATTTAGAAATAATTTTTTCATAAACGTATAACTCCTATTATCCACTCGATGATTTTTATGAATTTGTAACTTTTATTTCTTAATTAATAACATGGAAAAACAACTAAATTATAGAACAATGAAAGAAACAGTAAAAAAAATAAAAAATAAAATGAAAACAGAGAAAACTATGATAAGCCAAAAATAGTATATGTTTAGATGCTAAAAAATATTTAAAATAAATATAAAATACTAAATAATTTTTGTTAATATTTTAGTAGTAATACACTAATACTACTATTATCTAAAGGAAAATTAATACTATAAACCTTTTAATGCATACTAATGCAAAAATGTTACTATCTTTCATCATAAATGAAGTAAAAAAAAAAAAGATCGATTAATAAAGTTGAAATGATTGGCCATTGGGGGAAAAAATTAGATCAAATGTCTTCGTGTCAGTGGACCCCTCCATCAAATCTGTGACAGACACGACAGTTTCATTACTCTGCTGCTTCTCGCCTTGGTCTTGGCTCAGTGGCTCTTTGCTTATTTAAACTCCACTTTCTTACACTCACACTCTCCTAGTTCATCTCTCTGCTCAATATATTCCTTTCGTCATTAATTATAATTTTTTTAAAAAAACTTTTTTGTAATTTTACTTAATTATTCTCTTTTTAAATATTATTAAAAAATAAATACGTGATTAGAAAACAAATAATTAACAAATTTAATATAATAATTATTTTTTTAATAAAGATGAATTAATTAAAAAAAATCTTATATAATTAAAGACCGAAATATTATCTTATTTTAATTTTTTAGTTTTTACTCTTTTTTCTCTCTCTGAAACTAGAAATGCAATACTAGTAACAGTTTTTTCATTGTTGCCGGGGAGACTAGGAATTTAATATTTAATATACAATTTAATTAAAGTTGGAAGCTCTGTATTCTTGTGGCTATGTGAATTGTCAAGCTAAGCTTAAGTCCACTCAATCTCGAATCCATGGAATGAGAATCTAGGGTTTGACAGCACCAAGTCCATCAAGGTCCGTGCTTTGGGGCTTTTACTATTACTTTTTCTCACTGGAAAAATTGGGTGTCATTTCTCTGCTGAGTAGCCACATTTGTTTCAAAAATCTCTGCTTGCTTTGCTCACTTTTATCTAATATTAGAATTAGAATTAGAAGGCCACTCCAACACACAGTTAATAATTCTCACAGCTACTAGGTCTTTGCTTATTTTCAATAATTAACACTTTCATGACCTGAAATTTTGAAACTTGAACCAGAAATCAGATATTGTTTGGTGAAAATTGGGTTTCTCTCTATGTGGGTCTCTTTATCCTAATCTGCCACATGGGTCCAAATGTGCACTGTGTTTTATAGAAAAAAAAGGAAGAGAATTTTCTTGGAGGGAGTCTGCTGTTCTTATCTTAGGTTTGTGTCCCTGTGTGTTGGGGTATTTTTTTAAGTTCCTTTTATCTTTTTTTTTTTACCCCAGATAGAGGGTAATATGGAGGATGTTGAAGAAGCTAATAGAGCAGCTGTTGAGAGCTGTCATAGAGTTCTGAGTATGATGTCTCAGCCAGGGAATGAAGTTCATTGTAGGAATTTGATGGTGGAAACTGGAGGGGCTATAGTGAGGTTCAAGAAAGTTGTTTCACTCCTAAGTAGTGGTTTGGGTCATGCAAGAGTAAGGAAGCACAAAAAACTTCAAATCCCTTTTTCTGAAAATATTCTCTTGGACAACCAAATTTGCAAAACCGATCATCATTCAAAATGTCTGCAGTTTCCTCATACAATTTTTACTGAGAATTCAGTTCAGGGATTGGGTCAAACAGTTAGAAATTCAATCTATATGATGGGAAACCCTAGTTTGGAGTTGAGCTCCAATGAGAGAAGCCCTCTAAACCTTACCCGACAAACTTCAGCAACACATTACCACTTCCTTCAGCAGCAACAAATGAAACATCAAGCAGAAATGATGTTTCGAAGGAACAACAGTGTCGTAAATTTGAATTTTGACAGCTCTAGCTGCACACCATCGATGTCGTCGTCTACTAGGTCTTTCATTTCTTCCTTGAGCATAGATGGAAGCGTGGCTAACATGGATGGAAATGGAAGTGCATTCCATTTATTAGGAGCTGCACACTCTTCTTATCAGAATTCACAACAGCAAAAGAGAAAGTGTTCTGCCAGAGGTGATGAGGGTAGTGTGAAGTGTGGGAGCAGTGCAAGATGTCATTGCTCAAAGAAGAGGTTAAAGTCTCTTCCTCAACATATTTGACTTCACCCTCGTTCTGTGTTCTGGTGTTACTGTCTCATATACACTATTAACCATTGATGATTAATGAGTGTTATCTCAAAGATTAAAGTTCATTTTGACATGCCATTAATTATTCTGTGCGTCCTCTGCAGGAAACATAGAGTGAAAAGATCAGTTAAGGTGCCTGCTACCAGCAACAAACTTGCGGATATCCCTCCCGATGATTATTCATGGAGGAAGTATGGGCAGAAACCAATCAAGGGATCACCTCACCCTAGGTATGTTCAAGTTCTTTCTGATATTTGACTGATTTAAGTGGCACCCGAGTATAACGATGCTGTATTAATTTTGAAATTTTTCTGCACTCTTTGGTTGATTTTGATTCTAGTGCAGTTTATTTTGCTTTTTTGGTTGTACTTATTTCATTCTACCAGTAAATGTACCGATCATGATGTGCCTGAATTTTTTTTGGTGCATAGGTGGTGGTGTTTGTGTTTCATTTTGAAGTGTTGCTAATTTGCTATTGCATGCATAAGTTAGTGATTTTTCTTAGGATACATTCAGGTAGATCAAAACATTACCGTAGTGATTGAAATGGTCCCTGATTTTTCTTTCACAATGTTCACTTGTTACTCATAATCTCTAGAACAAATCTTGTACTCATAGTGCTATGTGGTGGTCTGTTGTAGATAATTACCAGACGTTTTCCTATGGCATTTCAGTAGTTCTGTTTCTGAAAAGTGAAAACATGAGTTGAGAAATTGATATCTAGTATTTTGGAAGTGTCATCATTAACACCCATTTGATGTGCAACTTTTTTTAGTTTATTAACCTTTGATTTGAATGTGAAATGTATGTTTTTTATATTTGAGGGAATTGACTCTAATTCCTCTTTTTTGTTCAGGGGATACTATAAGTGCAGCAGCACCAGAGGGTGTCCTGCTAGGAAGCATGTTGAGAGGTGCTTGGAAGAGCCTTCCATGCTAATTGTTACCTATGAAGGCGATCACAACCATCCCAAGTTACAACACAATCCACAAATACGTGAACTACATTGAGAGAGCTGAACCAAGATCAAGCCCCATTTGTACAACTTATTGTCAGTTTGGTAATGAGTTGTTTAGTTAGGGAGGTGGGGATGAGGATCGGTGATAAAATGAACTAGTATGTATAATCGGTAGTTTCATTCACATGAACTCATTAATTCACCTATTTTTTTATGTTTTTCATCATCTGGTAAGCTTCATGTTGATTTTATTGTAAAAATTTAGTCATTTTTTTAAAGTAGAATTAACATGAAATTCGTTGAATAATAAAAGATGTATTGAAAAGTATACTACTAGTACTTTTCGTGTTAAACAAAAATTGTTAGGCTAAACTGCATGGCCCTCCTATTTTTGCAAAACTACGATTTTGGTTCTCGTGGTTTTTAATTAGGACATTTGGGCCTCTGTTTTCAGAATTCGGAAGTTTGGTTAATCCGTTAAATTGAATGTGTTGACCATCGATATTCGTTGACTCGTGCTGATGTGCCAGACATCTGGATTGGTTGATGATTAGTGTTTCATTAATAAGTAATTAACCTTAATTAATAAACAAAAAAAAATTGAACGAAAATTACCAGAGATTCCACATTATTCCAGGTTGGCATCCTAAGCCACTGAATGCCAATCAGCCCCAATCGATCAACAAAGAAAGAAAAGAAAGAACAATGGGAGGAGTGTCGCCAGATATACATCTCAATTGAAAAAGAATCAAAATTGATGAATATATCTCTCGAATCAATTAAGTCTTTTCGGAACTTAAGAAATAGCATGGCCCTTGCTGAATGTTGGGGGATAATGAAGTGCCAATAAGGCAACAAATTTGCTAACAACCGTTATGTCGTTTTGCAGGATCTACTTTGGAAGTTGAATTTGATTTGGACAATCAAGCTACAGATGTTGAACGATGAGAGATGTAATAATTAAACTATGAGTTTTGAACGAGATCCACAACCTTCGTAGATTTCAAAAAGCGCCACGGAAAGCTTCGTTGAATTTATTGTTTCTCATTATAGAAGTGTCTCTTTGGTTTGTGTAGGTTACTCAACAGAGCATGTGAGCTACAAAGACACCAATATGGGCACTCATACTTCATCCTAGTTTCATGGCTAACATTATATGAATGAAAAAAATAAGCTAAAAAACAGATTTATTAAATGATAACTTTATTTATAATATATTTTTCTTATTTTATTTTCAAACCAAACAACTATCTTTCCCGGTTTTCATTATATTTTTTCTTAAATCAAACAACTCCTGTTTTCCTTTTTTAGGCTAAATTATCAATTTGATCCCTAAATTTTTAAAAGGTTCAATTTGGTTCTATAATTTTTAAAAATGAATTAATTTGATTCCTAAATTTTTAAGAAGTCAAAGATCAAATTGAACAATTTAAGGATCAAATTGATATACTCCTTAAAAGCTTCAAGATCAAATTAATTTTTTAAAATTTTGAAAGCCAAATTGAACAATGTAAAATAATTTGGTGAACAAATGGATAACCAAAGCCTTTTCTTTACGTATTTATTTCCTTTACCTCTATTTCTTCCGTTTCTATCAAATACTGCTACAGTTCAAATTTGAACGGCTCAATAATTGAAACGTGTGCCACTTCCGGCGAACGTTTGGATTTTTTAAAACAAGTCGTGCAAGGCTAGTGTTGTGGGTCCAATTAACTGGTTGAGTCCATTGGGTTGGAGTTTTGCACTTTTTTTCTTTTCTTTTATAGCTACCTCCACAGCCTGTGGCAACAAAACACAAGCCAGGCCCAAAGTCATAGGCTACTTGGGATATACGTGAGGATTAGAGTTTTTTTTTTTTTTTTTTTTTTAGAAATTTCAAATATCTTATTTGTAAATAATAATTAAAATTACTATAAAACAAACTAAATGATTCTTTTATCTGTACACTTTTTAAAAAAATCAAATAAAGATAATATTTAATTAATAAAAATCATTATTCATTATACAGTGAAATCAGAAAAAGGGGCTGAGGTAGGGGAAGAGGTTAGGAGTGGTAGGGTAATTTTAAGTTTTTTTTTCTATTAAAGTGGGGATAGACTTGGGATATATTTGAATTGAATACCTGGTAAACGAAGAATGTAATGGGTTAAATAAAATAGAATGAAATTGAATAAAAATATTATTTTATTTGGATATTTTAAAATAAAAAATAAATATTTCATTTCATTGTTTGGAAAAATGATGATATGGAATGAGTTAGAAATTTTTTAATTCTTTTTTTTTTGCTGCATTTTTTTTTTAATTCTTTTGCTATTCTTATTTTGAACATTATATTCAAAAATAAAGTTTTATCTTATCATATAATTTTAAATTAATCTTTAAATATTTCAATTTTAATGACAAAATGATGTAGAAAATTTAATATCAAAACCTAATTATTTCACATTTTATAAGTATACAAACTAAATTTAAAAAATTATTTTTTCATAGATTAAATTGACTTCAATTTATATATTAAGAGACTAAAAGATCATTTAATAATTAAATTAAAAACAGCATGCTAAGTGCTTTTGTTGGTGTACTCCGCACCGTCCACATTAAAACCATAACTTTCTTACATTTTCTTCTTCTTTTATATTTGTCTGAAATAGTGAAATTTGAATCCATTCGGTTCTGTCCTTTACCAAACCTGGTTTTGCTATTTTATTACTCAAAGTCTCAAACTCAGACAACTGGAAAAAAAAGTCTTCATTTTTCTTTGCTTCCTCCGTCCGTTAAGCCACCCCAGTGGCACGGGCACAATTTTCTTCAACAAGATTGATTCATGCAAAATGACTCCCATCGCACCAGCGAAATCAGATGTGATTTCAATTTTCAAGCATCAAGAAGATAACGTTCTAACATAGGCTTACGTTGATGAAAAAAGAAAAAAAAAATCCCAGAAAACTTTAGACTTTAGAGTTGGATATCATATAGTAATATATAACCTCGAACTGCATATGCAGCTGTACGTATTAACATAGATTCAGTGAGAATCCAAGGAAGAAACAAACGACAAACAAAAACAACGTTAAATGAACTTTAAACCTATGCCACCGTAATAACCAAAATGCTTGCTGCTCAAAACCTATAATAAACTAAACTGTACATCAAAACAAGGGCGGAGTAGCACCTAAAATTCCCCCTCAAAACAAGTCATATAGACAAATTCAAAGACATTTAAGATAGAAACACTAAGCCCCCGGCGCCGTCATTCTCCGCCGGCGGCTTCAGAAGAGCGGCGCCGGCAGGTTAAGGTCAAATAAGAAGGGCTTATTTTTCTCTTTCTGCTCCTCCTTACTCACCACAAAACCCGCGATATTCTCTAACTTGTAACCCTTGTACTCCGACCTCACCGGCGCGGTGGAAGCTACATCAGTTGCAAAGAAAAACGGTGGGCCACAGAACTCGACCTGTCTGGCGAGTTGTTCCTGGGCTTGGGCTTGGGCCAGGGCATGGGCTTCGGGAGTAGTGAGCACCGGGGGAGGGAGGTGGAAAGCGGGAGCAAGGATGTAGGAGAAGTTGGTCTTGGCCTTGGGCCCACGGAGTGTTCTGGCGGCGGCGTCATAAGCCCTGGCGGCTTCCTCGGCAGTGTCAAAGGTGCCGAGCCACTTTCGGGTCTTTTTCCAGGGGTCACGGATCTCAGCGGCAAAGCGGCCCCAGGGACGCTTGCGGACACCCCGGAAATGAGCCTCCTTGGGTTTGGGCGGCGGAGAGTCCTTTGAAAATGGAAGCGCGTGAACAGGCATTGAGGAAAATGATGGGATTGTAAGTGTTAGTGAGGGGTTTTGGATGGATATAAATAGGGGTGGGGACAGTCTGGGGTTTCGCCGACAGCTTTGCGCTGTTGCGCCATTATCTTCTGTTTCCTATATTTGGAATCGTCACTCAATTATTATTTAATTTTCATCATATTTCATATAGACTTTAATTTCCTCACGTGTAAACTAGAAAATAATTAAAGTGAAAACAAAAGTAGGCTGAAGGAATACAAAGGAGGAAGTTAAATTTTTTCATTTTAGTTGAGAATTTGGAGGAAATATTTCGCTCAAGACCATTTATTTATTTTTTGTTGGAACAAAAGGGGAAGTTAATGAGTAATTCACTTGTGGTTACAGCGAATCTTCCGCAGAACTAGATATTTCTCCTCTATACCTAAATTATAGGCTTTTGTAACTTTTTGGACTTTTAGATGGAGAAAAACTAGATGAAAGATCCAACACTTTTCGTATTTAATTAGTAAACTAGTAATACAAGTTTTTACTTTTTTTTCTTTGAGCCGAGTTAGTGTTTTATGAGTGCTCTTTAAATTCAGAGAATTTTCTTGTTTTAATTTAGACCGAAGTGCCATCAGTTACCACTAAATTATATATATATATATATATATATATATATATATATATATATATATATATATATATATATACATAAATAAAGGGATGGATACATTTATTCTAAAAGAATTACTATTTATTTTTATTATTTATTTTCTTAAGATTTAATAATTATAATAAATAATTAATTTAAATCATTAAATCTCAAGAAAATAGTAAATGAATATCTGCTGCTGTTTTATAAAAGTTCATCCCTTTGTAATATGCATTATAAAAAACTAAAGTATAGACACTTTGCCCTCCTCCCCCCGCCGGTCAATAGTATTTTACAGAATTCGATTTTAGTTCAAAATGCTTTTCTAAAAGATAATTATTCTGTTCATATTATATTTCGGCATCTTAGCCGTGTCTCATGAAATTTTGACTCGGGATATTCAGGGTAAAATTGAATATGTACAAGATTTCTTTTTTAGTTTTTTCCAAAACAAAATACTTTATTAATCTCTTTATCTTTAATTGATAAATGTCAGGTATAATACTCTTATTATATTATAGTTGATTTTGTGTTATTTAAGTGATTTTGCACTAATTCTGAATTCAGATGGTGAATCATTATAAATTACTATAAATTTAATAAAACTAAAGATGAGACGTAAGAATAAATGAATTAATAATTATAGTTAATTTTCTTAAATTTAGGCCATATGTTTTTTTAAAAAAAAGAAGTAATTTCATTCTCAAGACCAGGCAATAGAGCTCCTTTTTTTGTTTGCGGTGATGTGGTTAAAAATAAAGGCGTTGGCAGTTAAAAAAAGCAGGAGAAGGCAATATGGGCAAGACATGATGTGTAGCAGTAGAAGAAGAAGGGGTAGGGTGATTAATTTTGCGATTTCCCATAGTGTGTGAACATGAGAGGAGAGGGTGGGAATGATTACGTAAAAGAAAGAGATTTGATTTGATGGGTGGAAGAGAAAAGTAAAATTTGAGGGTTGGCATGATGAAATGATGAGGTGGGCACGCCTGAAATGGAAGACTCAGCTTTATTGCGGTCTTACCAAAACAAAACATGTCTTGAATGAATGCACCCTCACTCGCTCTATCAACAAACCCAAAGCCTACCTGCTATTCTACCTACATCTTTGCCCTGCCTCTATTCTGTCAAAACTCTAAATTCTTGGCCCCACAAAGGATGCCTTGCATTAATTACAGAGAGAGAACAAAAAATTCATCCCTAATCAACATTGATTCAAATTAAAGCTTAAATCATTTCCATCCTAAAAAAGGTTTAAACACTTTAAACGTCATTATGCTTTCAATCACTCTGCCCCAAACCAATTCAATGAGGCCAAGGAAATCAGCCTTTCTTTGATTCATTCTTGACTGCTAGCAAATGAGGAGCAAGGAGTAGTACTGTAAGTGTTTTCTTTTTTTTATTGTCTTGATATTTTGTATTGAAATATTATTTTCGTATAAAGATATACTATAGTATATTATTAGCCTAACTTATAATTTTCATCTCTTATCATTTTGAAATTTATAATTTTAGCTTTCTTTAATCTGATATTAATGTTGACCTGAAACAGATAATTAATATAATGTTTATGTGAAAAAAATTAAATAAAATGAAAAATAAAAAATATTTTAATATAATTTTTTTAACTCGTAATCCTTTATTTACATGTGAGACAATAAATCATTAATATATTTACTTTTTTAATTAATTATATAATATTATTTTTTTATATATCATTAGTCAAGAGTAATTAATTTTTTAAAATTATCAAAATTTATAATTAAAATATATTTAATATATAAATATATTTAATTTTATTTTATATCATTTTTTATATTTTTATTTTGAATAATTTACATATTTTTATTTTTATTTTATCAATTTATAATTAAATTTCATAAATTAATATGTAAATTATTTATATATTTTTTAAAATTAATTTTAATATACATATTGTTTTTATTCTAATTATTAAAGTAAAATTAAAAAAATTATATATTAAATATTTTTAATTATGATATTTTATAATTTAAAAAAAAATAATAACTTTTAACTCATAATACATAAAAAATAATATTAATATAATTAATTAAATAAAACAAGTATTTCAGGCTAACATTAATATGTCATATTAAAATCAAAATTTAACTTTAAATGATCAACTAATAATTAATAGACCGAAAAATCTAAATTTTATTTTTTAGAATAAAAAAATTAAATGTCTTTATTTAAAAATAAAAAAAAACCAAAACCATAAATTTAAAATTATGAAAGATGAAATTTACAATTTATTCATACGAGTACTATAACCGAAGAAATGACAATTAATACTACTATTTTGTACTGTAGTATTATTTAAAAATGAAAACTAAAATTCTTCCAAAAAAGTTAATTAAGAATATTTTTTTAAATGGCAGATAAAAGATAAGGCGTATCTCATCTTAATTAATTTATGAAAACAATTTTTTGATAGTCAACGACATTGAATACGAAGATATTAATAACCTGATATACAGCCTGTTTGTTTGGCTTCTGTCCGACACCACACCACATTAATGGGTAGCAGCAAATTTTGCAAAAGTGATTGTCTTACTTTTGTTTAAAATTTTAGTTGCATACGAAGTTAAAAAGTTTGGAGTTAATTTTTTAAATACTTTTTTGCATTTTAAAAAATATTTGAAGAATATTAATTATGGATTATTTTGTATTTCATATTAATATTTTCTAATTACTGAAATTTGAATATCACACTTTTAAATAATTTAATATAATAAACATTTAACTTTGATTAAAATTACTTTAATTAACATTTTTAAAAAACTAATTGTTTCCTCTCAATTTGTATATAAGCAATGAAAATCCATTGTCTCTTCTCAAATTCCGTAATTTGTTCCTTTTCTCTTGTGGCCCCTTCATGTACAGCTTTCAATAATTCTGTTACTTAAAGGTTCCCACCCATTTATTTGTGGAATCGATTATCCATAACAAGGATTTACCAATGACAAAGGAAGCTTAAAGCCAAAAAAATCAAGGGCTGAGGATTGAGGTTAAAAATTTGAATTCAGTTTCAGATTAACATCTCTCTCTATAAATGAAATTTACTGTATATTTATTAAATTAGATAATATTATAATTTAAAATTACAGAAAAATAATATTAAAAGTTATAATTAACTTAAATAATATTATACTCACTAGTTATAATATATTTATTAGATGAATGAATTATCATATTAATAAAAATCACTAAAAAATTATTAAAAATTATTAAGTATTCGAATATTATTAGCTAAATTAGATTTAGTTTATAAGCATAAGTTGAGATTATAAATTCAAATTCATATTAATATAGTACATATAAATTCGTAATTTTAATAAAAAAAATCATATACCTTTTCAGTCAATATTTTTTTCATTTTGAAAGATATCCAATTTCAAAACTTACTAAATGCTCCGAAATTACATTTTTCAGTCTGCGTCAAAATACAGGGCCAACCACAACTGTCCCTCATTTTAGAAATTAAAGGAACGCAAAAGTTTTACTCTCTTTGACCTTTTCTTTTCGGTTAGAAATAAATGTTCGGTTGATCATAATTACATCACCCATTACCTATATGGGGAGTATTTTTTTTCTTCATATTTTCATATAAAAATGGACATACTTAAAAATATTTATGAATATAAATAAATAATACAAAATATTTTGAAATAAATATAATATTTTTCTAAAAATAAGTTTAAATATTCTACGAGTTCCTAAAATTTTAGTTAAGATCTTGAACTTTTTTTAATTGAGTTCCTAAATTTTTGTAGGTCTAATTAAAAAAATAAATACAAATTTGGGATCCGATTAAAAAAAGTTTAAGACATATTTAAAAATAACAAGCAATTCAGGACCTTATTAAAGAAAATTACAAAGCATATCAATATTCTCACTCTAGCTAGTATGTTCAAAACTGATTAAAAGAATCTAATAATATTAGGTTTCGAACCTACAAAAGTGAGAATACTTGCTTGTAGAGTTGAGAGTAATAACTTACAAAAGTTGATAATTTTTTAATTGGATATTTGGATTGTTTATAATTTTTAAATAGGTTCTTGATTTTTTTTTCTTTCAATTGAATCTTTAAGTTTGTATTTATTTTTTAATTAGGTTTTATTGGTGCATAATTAAAAAAAATACAATTTCGAAGACCTAATTAAAATAAATAAATAAAAATTTAGTAAAACAGAATAATTGAGTGCTTTTCTGGTTTGCCTTTGATCAAGGGAATTGGGTAACATGGTCCCAACTAAGGCAATGAACCCTATTGACCCATATCATATTCAAGGAAACTAGCAAGATTACAAAACATGAAACACACGCTTCTGCGGAATTCATAACGGGCCATATCCATTCCAGTTCCACTCACCAAAAGGAGTTAAAAAAAAACACTAAAGTTCATCCCCCAAACAACACATTTAGTTGCATTCTCATGATAGTCATTACTCTCCCGCTCTAAGAACCAAGGGTCAACGCAAATGGATATATCACCTCATAAATGAAGAAAGCACGTGCAGAAAAAACCCCACATATTATGATTCGTCAATATTTGACACGTTATCATGTAAAATTAATGAAACAACGTCACTGAAAAGATTTGGTTTTTATATTGTCCTTTTTCATGTTTTTATATTAATATTTAATGGTGACATTTAATTTTAAAAATCATGAAAATTATATGATTTTAAAGTGACAACACAGGGGATAACATAATAAGGGATAAAAAAAAAAAATCCAAATCTCACCGGAAAGTGTAGTGTGTGACTAAGCTAGCCTGAAAGACAGAAACTAAGAACTAAGAAGCACGTGAAAAGCTCAAGAGAACTACAAAATGTGATTATGCCCAAACTTTGAACTTGTTTTGGTTTTTGGGTTTGAAAGTTGAAACTATGTTCATATTTAATTTATAGTTGAAATTATTAAAACACATGTTTCAATATAGATCTAATAGATAAAATAAAGATTTTTCCTTTAATAAAAATACTTTTGTCTCAATTATCATATTTTCAAACATGTTTTTTGACGTTGAAGGCTATGCTAGGTTTTTTATTTGGAAGTTTCAATCTCGGTTTGAAGAGTAAAAATATCTTTTACTTAAAAAAATTGTTTGCAATTTCAGCTTTGTAGAAATAAGGTTTGTGTTATTTTTGCAAACCTGATTTGATAAAGTTTGACTCAACGTAAATTTTCAAATTTTAATCCAAACATGCATCAAATTTCTAACTAATCTTGGAGGTTCTTGCTTCTACAAATTGACAATGGGGCATCATGCATGGGTTCCAAATCGAAAAAAATAATGTAATTGTTAGTTAATTCTCAAAGTTAAAAGAATATTATTAAAGTAAACGAGTTTTTATTAAAAAAACATAGTAGAAGTTGTCTACTTATTTAGAGTATTTCCATCGTGATTGCTTAGGGTGATTCCAAATTCTTAAATACTAAGCAATTATGCATTCCTAGTTCCACTATGGTTTAAAATATAAGTAAGAAAATTCCATGCTAAGAAACTTGTTTTTGTGGTGAACTTGACAATGACGTATAAAAGAAATTTGTTTTCATTGTGTATCTGACTCGAATAAAAAATAAAAAAAACTTTTTATCGCTCGAGAACTCATCGAAAATAAGAGCAACCACAACACAACTTGTCAATGTTTTGAGACGCGAAGGGTGAGATGGAAAGAATGGGGTTGCAGCGGACAATAATCAGAATAGGGGATGCAGATCATCGGAGGCGCTCACGGTGGTAACGAAGAGGAAGCAAGAGAAGAAAAATCAAGTCAGGGTGGGGCGTTTGGTTCTACGTCAAGGAAAAAGGATATTTTAGTCTTTTTCACTAAATGTGGGATCTAAATAGCAAGTAGGGTGTGAATAGTAGTTCCCGTAGAATTTTTCTTCCATTTGATTTGTGGCCCAATTCATCAAAGAAAAAAATTTACAAGAATCTTTTTTTATTTTTTTTTTAAGAAAATCACTTTTTTTATTACTTAAATATAATTTTAGTCTTCTATTTTTCTTAATTCATAATTTTACTCCCCATTTTAAAACAAAGAACATTTGATCTCCTCTACATAAGAGGTTTCGAGTAATGTTTAACAAATAGAGGATACTGCAAAGCGACACAATATATACGGTTTTTTTTTGTGAATTTTATACAAAAATCAAGTTTGTAGGTTTATTTATAGCATATTTATAGAATCAGTGAAATTGTGTTGGTTATAGAAATAGAGGGAGTTTTTTTGTACGTGTAATAAATGCAAAAATAGAAGAAATGGTAGAGTAATTCTTTCTTCTTTTTTATCAAGGGGATATAGTTTACAAAGATTAGAAATTTGATGGATATGTTTTCGGGAGGAAGATCTTCATTCTCATGTATAGAAGAATTTCTCCCAAAAGGGTGTTTAATTGATTGATCATTGTGTCTGGATATTAACTGTATCTTAGGAAATATCTGCGTTCACAAGTTCCTGTTAGATAATTAAATAAAAACATTCTGTAAGATTAAAGACTAAATGCTACGTGTTTATACACGTATGGTAATCAACGTTGCTAAAACATGAAGTCGATCTTCTCGGTTGCAAACATCAGCTAGTTGCTTTTCTTGCCTAATCTTTGGTGGTTCATCTCATGATCCTAGTCTCTTGTAGCCGAAATTTCATCTGTTCTCCATGGTGACTTTATTATAGTTCATGCTTTCAATTTTTTGGATTGAATACTTGAGCTCTTGTTGGATGTTCAACCTTGAAGGAGATAATACAATGTCTTTCCATACTGATCCAGCTTCACAAGCTGGGTTGGGGTGCTTGTAAAGTTCATAAATGGAGTTTGCATCTTCATTCAGCATGGCTAGCCTCTTCATACAGTCGAATTCATCTGGATCAACAAGCAGTGTTTTGTCTCTATCTTTCCATCCTATCAACTTTTCCAAAGTCATGAGGTCAGTAGCAAATGTTGAATTGAAGGCACACCAAATTAGCAGTCATGAATCATGATAAAGCCAATATTGATTAAATGATTAGTGCATTGATATAAACATTTATAATATACATTGTATCAAATTTTCATTGAGTGTGTATCATCAAAATCAAAATATATAATACTAGACAGTTCCCTTAGGAGAAAAATAAACACAAAAGATATATGTGTGTTAATTTTTATTTTATCTTTTAACTCCTTTGCGTCTATCTCTCTCCTACTAATACACTAGTTTCATTCATGACTGGTAAACTGCAGAGAGGAAAACGGTGGATCCAACTCCAAGTCACTTGCATCAATCATTTGAAGGTTGTGTAACTATTTCAAGTAAAAATGGGATTAAACAACCCCATCATAAATTATTGGCACAATTCTCTAATGTAGTTTAAGATAGTTGATACGTTAAGAAAATTGCATCAATAATCTACTGTGAGATTGTTTAACTCTATGTTAGGATAAGTTACACAACCCCATCATTTGTATATACTAGAGACAAATTTTGACACTATCTCCATAGAAAACGTGTGCATTGTACATATGGAAAGGAGTGTAACTGTGTAAGGAAGATAGAGGGAAATGTGTACCTTAGCTGGGCCTTCTAATGCGTTTGTGAAGTATAGGCGTGCATTATCTACTAGTTGACAGTAAGTCATAAATGCCTCAGCAAATCTCCTGTGGGATTTCAACTGTGACTTTATTCTCACTGCTCTTCTGCACATGATAGCTCTCCTGTTCACATTCAAATTTAGTTGTTAATCTCCAAGTGGAATCCATTTTCATCTCAATTGAAGAATTGTAATTGGTAACACTGTTAAATTGAAATGTTGAATATGACCTTATGCCTCTGACAACTGCAAGATAAGCATCACACACAACACCAACCAGCTCTATCCTATATGGTTTTCTCTTTTTGCCACCAACTTGTTCAGGTTCTTCATCTTTAATTCTTTCCCAATAGTTTTCGATTACTGTTCCATCCTCCTTCTCCCTATAGCCTTCTCCCATGCGGTAACGGCGACGGTGAACATTCCTAGCCATTGTTATTGTCTGCACAACAAATGGCACCCAGGAGAGTGTGCCATCCATAATAACATCTCGTCCCTCGTTTAATGCTGTTACTAGGAGGGATGAGGCTGCATCTGTGGATGATTGATGTACCTGTTTAGAACAAATCAAGCAATGCAATATAAGTAAGAAAATGTGTGCCAGATTCAATTAATTTGGATTCAAAATAGTCAACATGGAAAAATAATTGGATTATATATGAATGCTACTCTAACATGTACTAATTCATACTTATTGCAAAGACAAGAGTAGAAAATTAAGAGAGTCTCAACCAGTTCTGCTGTTTGGATCATGTCATGGTGACCTCTTGAGCTAAGGGCCTTATAGATGACATCTGATTCTTTGAAGGCATCTGCCTCAATTATTACGGCATTTGCGGCTGCTCCTGCCCAGAAAGGTCTGTTCATATTTCGTTTAGAAAGAAACTTCATTAGGTCATTGCTGTTTATTCATAGTAAGACTCTGAGTTAAAACTATAGGTAGCATATAGTTTTATGCTACCTATAGTTTTAACTATAGATCATTTATGCTACCTATAGTTTTTCAGAAAGATATCATCTGTCTATGTATGAATACCATGTAACCATATTTATGGACTTGCTCAGGCTTTAGCCTATTGATGTTTTAACTTCAGCCTTAATTTAAACATATGAATGTGCACTGAAGATCACAATAGTGAATTTTCTTCAATATAAAAACTTGAAACTTATTCATTTCTCTTCTCACTTTTTTTGTTTTAAACATTGTTTTCTAAAACAATGTTACACTACATACTAGTAGCAATCAGTTTCTCATCCAACATCTATTAAGTTTTGAAAATTATTTTCAAAATAAGTGTTTTGTAATCCATAAACAAAAACAGTTGGAAGTTGCTTTCTTTAAGTTCTCTTTCATGAAAAAACTTGAAAAACAGAAATGTGCTCAATATACAAACACTTTCAAATGCGTTTAGGGAGCACAATAAGGTCTTACTCTTTGAGAATATCTTTGAGCACGGTGCTCTTGCCAGCTCCCATACCTCCACCCATTAACAGAAGCACTGGACTCCTATCGCTATGAGCTACTGGAGCCATCACTTCTGTACATCGAGAGTCATCACTTGTAGCAACTCTCATTGCTTTCATCTCTTCTACTAATGTATTAAAAACTCTAGCTACCTTCAGATTCTTGGCAAGTCTCTCAATCCTTTGTTCCCTATGCAATGAATAATATTTACCTCAGAAATAAAGATATGTTGAACCAACCCTTTCCAACATAATTGTTGGTGCTCTGAAAACTTTTTGTAGAATTTCATCATGCTAATAATTTTAACAAACGCATTTGAAGAGAGGTCCTGGAACTTTTCTTCTTTGGGAAAAAGAAAAACTATTTATTCCCATATACCTAAAATGTGTTAAATTTTTTATGCATTCTGTCATGCACCAAAACACTAATATAGGAAGACATATATATAAGTCAAATTTAGATTAGATTCTAGATTATGAAAGTTTGAATGGTAAAATCTTTATATACATTAATTTTTTAAGATAAGGATGAAGAATAAAAATGCTTATGGAAGCTATTGATGTAGAAAAGTGAGGCCAAAAGAAAATGTCAGGTAATTGACAAGTAAATTGTCTAATCGCCTATTATATTCTGTTCCTGTTACAAAATAGACGATCCCAGTCTCGTTTCCTAAGATGGTTTGTTTAGTACTCTTAGAGAACAATATATAGTAACACACACACCTTGTAGCTGCCATAACTATGCTCTTGAGCTTCTTTTTTGGCTCATTTTCCGAGCTCAACACCTGCAAAGCCAAAAGAGCATAGTTTTACCTAGTATTAATGTATACGCAAGCTATTTTAGATTAATTATTATATGACTATTAGACCCCAATACCTGACTCATAACTAGATCACCGTAGTTCCAATGGAATCCTAAGTAACTAAGAATGCATCTCTCAAACTCCTCTACGAGCTTCACATAAAGTGAATCAGCATCTGGTTCATTCTCAAAGAAGGCGTATATATCATCTTCAAATCCCTCGTATTTCCGTATGTATTCAGAAGCCAATCTACATAGATGAGGACAATTTCTCCTATCTTTGAATCCCATTTGCCTAGCTGCAACAAATCAGATAACTTTGCATTAGAAAAAATGCTGAATAGTTATGAAACTGTTGATTTGCATTATAACGTACCATTTCCATGCATATTTTATTCAAGCAATTCAATTGATATTGTTTCAAAAAGAGCACACCATTTGCATCTTAATTTTCCAAATGATACATATTATATACATATTTTTATACGTAGAAATTAAAGACAGTATTAAGGAATTTACAATAACTTTGATACATATTATATATTTGTCACCTTATGTGGATCCTTGCGTTAAATTGAATAAAAATAAAAATTGAAAAGCATATGTTATTACCTACGTAATGGGAGAACCTTTCAAGCTTTGGTAAGTGGCCTGCGCGTGACAATCTTATACGTGGGATGATCTTTCGATCTCTAGTCTGTTTCAGACCAAAATGGAAGACCACGGCAAATATCAACCCAATGAAAGAGGTTACAATGATCTGAGTAAAACTGAATTTGGAATCATCATCTGAACAAGAATTGAGCTATGTGAGGGGTGAAAATCATCGTAATTTTATTCACATTGCATGAGGAATTAATTTAATGATCGAATAAATAGAAATAATGTATATCAAAAGTTTACAAATTAACTAGAAGATGCGCATGAGACTTGAATTGTTTTCTGAGTATTACCATTCTGCATATCTTCCATAAATCAAAGAACCAGAGACCACAGGATCTGTAATGTAGGAGAATTTTTGTGTCTTTTGATTTTGTCTTTTCGAAGATATGATTCTGTAGTTGTTTGATTCTTCATTCCTCTGGTCTTTGTCATTCGACATTAATAGTTATACAAAACACATTTTTTTAACACACATATTTTAATTTATTTTTATTATTAGTTAAAATTAAATTAAACTCATGGAATTCTTCAAATTGCACTTTTTATAATTTAATAAGTTTTATTCATAATTTTACAAGTTTTAATAATTAATAATAAAGTGTTAAAACTTAAAAAACATACTAGTATCCTTCTTCATAATATTTGATTAGATTAGTTCATAAATGAATTGACACGCGAATGCCATGATACCATTTGTGGTGACATACATATAAAAAATAAAAATATTTGCTTCATTGTTGGACTCATATACAAATTATCAAAGTTTTTTTTTTATCAATACATAATTTTTTGGGTTAATTCTATATATATGTTGAAATCAAAACTCTACCGAACAAAAAGAAGAAAGATGATCAGAATCTGTACTTAATATTAATGGAAATATGTATTATGCAATGCTCCTCGTTTCTTTTGGGCAATTTTACTTATTGATGGAAGTATGTATTTTTTTTTTGTTCTCTAACCTTTTTTTTTCGGCTTAAGGAAAACATTATTTAAGCTGATTGTGAGTTTTCAATTTTCTATTTTAAAATATAATTTCAAAACGAAAACGTGTTAAAAAATAATAAAATTGTTTGTTTATTTTTTTTACCGTAACACTCAAACTCCCTTCCCTTCACGCTACTACGCTCGCCGCCACTCCTTTCCGTTCGCTTATCCCTTCCCACTGCTCTTCCTCTCCTTTGTGCGTCGCGCCTCGCCGCCGCCGCTCTCGATCTGCCCCTAGGTTCGAACCTCGTTCTCCTTTACATATTTTTTTGGTTAATGTCTATAGTGGGCTTTCATTTGAATTATTTGATTCAGTAGATGGGTACACTTTTTGTGCCGAAAATTTTGTGGTGTTTATGTTATGCATATTGGCTGATGCGTTTTTTTTGACAATGTGTTCTGTGATTAGGTCTGTCATTACACTGGTAAATGTAAATATTTATTGACATTTTGATTTATGTTTTTTCCTGCATGGTTGATTATGACTGTGGAAAATCCATTTTCTGCCGTGGAACTTTTTACTTTTTGTTAATCATATACAAGAGTTGATTGTTGTCCATGTATTGTTCATTTGGGTCCTTCTTATTGATTCCTGATAATAGCAACAGAGATTAGAAACGACTGCTGTTGGAGAACATGCCAAGTAGATAATTGCTAAAAGTTAGTATAGCAGAAGGCAGGGTCGCTGGATGTGTGGCCAAAGCGACTTTTTGAAGGAGGAAAAGGGAGTTTTCAATTAGTATGTTACTTTCATCTAATTACATACACATGGGTTACTTTTTTAAAATAATAATAATAATATGATCAAAACAATCCCCCCACCCCCCAAAATGACTCTCTCTATTGATTTCCAGCTCTTAATTAGCAAAGTTAATTATCAAAAGGATTATATAAATATTTTTTAGAATTTGATTCCCTGGGAAATCACCATTTCCATGAACTTCTCAACTTCCCTCTCTATCCTTGTCACCCAACACAATCATAGATAGTTATGTGGCCTTGAACAAACAACAAATTTGGTTGAATCTAGAATACTTCCAGATGGAAAGCATGTAAAATGCTAAGTCCTATAATCTATATAGAGTAGAAAATGAATTGAAGTGAGATAGATTTTTAATATATGTTGCTATGCTATCGATAACTTATATATATAAACATTTAATTTGGACAGTAGATAGAGTAATTTGCACCACAAATTACCCATGTTCAAAAGTTAAGTGAGATGACGTTGATTATGTGATAAGCACTTGCCACTTTGGATAGGCTCTTTTTCAATGCCTGCTTCCTTTTTTTTTCTGGTGGGCTAATAATATACTCTGTAATGAATCAAAGTCTTATAATAGAGAATCATTACGGTGATCAAGGGATTGAGAACATTGGGCCTTATAATGGGTTTGATAGAAGCAGAGAGAACTCTAAAAAGTTGATATTGAGATGAGTATAGTATAGCCATTGAAACATGAGAGAACTATTGACAGCATGTGTCAAGGGAATGAAGAAAAAAAAAAGTCCTTCAAAGTTTCATTTCCACCAAGAAAGTAGTTGTGGATCGAGAGGAATGTAAGAGAATAAAGCAAGAAAAAAAAAATAAAGCTCTTCTATTCTACATTATGAACATTAAGAAACCCATATAGCAGTGTTATTAAAAAGCAGCATGGCAAATCGCGTTAATGGCGGAATAGTGGGTTTCGGGTTTTTTTTAAAACGTGCACGACAGGGGTTGGCCCAACCCATTCCTCCTAAAGATAAATATTATTTAGTGGACTCTAGATACACTAATATGTCTGGCTTTCTTTCACCATATCGTGAAGAATGCTATCACTCACCCTAAAGTCCACAAGAGTTATTTAATTATACACATTCTTCATTACACAATGTAATTGAAAGATGCTTTGGATTTTAAAAGCATGTTTTCCATTCTAAAATCAATGTTTCCATATGTCTTGAAAAGACAAATATATATCGCTTACATGTTGTGTTTTTTATAATTTTATTAAAAAGGAAATGCAAGATGATCTTCTGTTTAGGAAATATGCAAAAGAAAATATTGAAATAAAAGTTGAAGAATTAGACGAGAATAATATGGTAAAGCAACAGAGGTCACCATGTGTGACTACAACATACACCCCTTGAATGACAAATTTTCGAGATCGATCAGGTTCAACAATTATGAGATACATCTAATGTAACACTATAATTATATTGTACTTAATTGTTATTATTATCACATTTTTTATATATAAATCCTATCCACCTTTTTTGTTTTACATGTGTAATTTTTTTTGCTTAATAATGTTATGTAATCCGAACTATTATTATTGGTGCTATGTTTGTGTCATTATTTTATTTTAGTTTTAAGAAAAAAAATAGTACAACAATTTTTTAATACTTTTAATTATTTTTTTGTGTTTAATTATTTTTTTATATTACATAATTTCATAATGTAACACAATAATATAGAACAATAGACTTATTTTATCTATTTCTAATTTACAATAAGTTCTAAGATTTCAAACTTGGAACCAAAACTAAATCTGAAGCTCAATGCTCAAAACTATACCGGGGTTTAATTTTAATAATTTTAAAATTGGAAATAAAAAATCACCCCCGAACGGGGCCTAAAAATTTTAATTTCCATAAGTCATTAAAAATTATTTTATATAATACTTTTCATATTTTAATGATTTTATAATGTCACGTCATTTTTATTATTTTAATAAACTCAATTGTTTTTTGTTCCAACACAATAATCCTAAACATTTTGATAAATGAATTCACACTTACATATTTTTTCTGACTTGCGTGAAAGCTTTATACGAAATATGATTTTTGTTTTATTTTTTTAAAACAGTAAAATTTATCAAAAGATGGAATTATTACCTACATGATATAATATAATTACATATAATTTTATTTCTTAAATATATGATCAGAAATTCATGATTTCAAGGAATTAATCTTACTCTGGCCACTAAAATGAAAACAATTTGGGAAAGCTGGACTGGACATGCAGGACTGCTTTTTGCCGTTACATTTTGGATCGATGATGTGCTGCAACTATGATTTGGCTTTTGAAAGTGTGATGCAATGGCTTTCCCAAGATGTCGATTAATTGAGAAATTTATAACAGCTTACAAATGATAAGATCATAATGGATGATGCAGAGGCATGTGATGTTTCATGTGAGTGTCAGCTTTTCTGCTTCCAGAGAAGCCTTTACCCAGTGTAGTATATGCTACCAGCTACATTTTTATACCAAGCGTTAGTGTTTAAATGTATTTCGAACAGGATTATCCTTGAAAAAAAAATACATGAGAGAAACATAATTTTTGTATAACAACAACTTGCTTGGTGTTGTGGCGGCTTAGGCAAGTGATCTTGGAATGTGATTCTATGTTATCAATGGAGTTTGCTTTGGGATAACCGTATAAACTTCCTTTTTCCTTTTCATTTGTATGAAGCAGATGAATCCAATAGGCATTTGATGTACTTCAAGGCTCAAGAATGTAATGCCAGGAATCAAGTTCCTTATCAGCATAACATTGATTGCATTCAATGTATATGCTTACGAACTTTTGTACTTGAGAGTCAGAAATCGTCTAATTAAGGATCAATTAAACGACTTTCTAAATTAAAATCAAAAGGTTAATTTTAATATAATTCTGCGTGTGGCTACGGATAAGATCATAGAGTACAAAGACAGAAAGGTAACCAAGCTTAATCAGGACTAGGGACTTAATTAAGGTGAATTATATGATTAAATACTTTCCATGTATAATGTTTGTTCAAGTTTCTGGGAACATCTACAATACACAAACTTCGTGATAGTTCTTAACTTTCTTTACTTTTACTTTAACCTGTATAACAACCATTTGTATAACAACCATTTTTCATCTTCAGCTAAGAACTGATTTAAGGTCTGTTCTTACCTAGTTTTTAACGGACTACAAATTTAAAAACCCATAAAGGGTTCCGGGTTCGATTTCCATAATTGGTGAAGCATGCTAAGCAATTATATAAGCAAGATAAAGATTTCAATGATTGAGAGGGAGAGAATGATTGAGAGGGGAGAAAATGAGTGTCGGATTCGATGAACATTAACAAAATTAATTTTAAAGGAAATTAATTTTATGAAATTGATTCTGAAGTTATGTGATTTATGTTTGGATGTTTTCATTAAAGAATTAAGTTAGGAGTAGAATTTAATATAAATTTTATGATTCAACCCCAAAACTACTCAAAATTATTTCAATTCAGGATTAATTTAGGATCAGAATCAATTTTGAAATCTTTTGCAACGTGAAACGGAAGATTTAAAAGTTGATCTAAAATCAATTTTAGACCCAGAATGAATTTTGGAAGGTGAAATCAAACACCCACCGAGAGAAAGATAGAGTCCAATGATTTGTCACTTGAGTACCTACCTCCTGGCTGGCTGATCCAACTGTCAATCAATCCTGCATGGCTGATTTAATTTGTTGTAATCCTTTGTAGTTCCTTCAGTTGCTTGATGAGGATTTGTTATACAATTTAACAAAAAGAGATTGCTGAATAAGTTAAGGAGATCAGCAAGCTAGGTTGGAATGAAACAGATAGCTCAGGGGAATGAAGCCTGGTCCGAAATCACACAAAAGAACTGGGTCCGCATTTTCGTGTTTGAGACTAATTGAATAAATGAATGATCTCGAACCAGATGACATTCCCCTCAACTTTTATGTATGCATGACAAAACAGGGGATATAGAAGAAGTGTGTGTGAGAGAGAGAGTTACTGCTATAATTTTCTGTATGACCATGCCATGCATTATTCTACATTGGGGGGCCTTTATATACGTAAATTTACGAGGAGATTCTTTCTTGGACCATATGATTATTAGGACTCCACTTTCAACACTCATGTTTCTTGCTTTTATACACAGGACTTTTGTTAACAACAAGAGTTGTTTGCACAAAAATAAATGATTTTCTATTCCAACAAAGGTCAGAATGAATTTTATTATTTATAGTCACGTTTTGGGACCTATTTTTGTTCGAAGCAAGAATATTCACAATATGAGGATTAGCTGTTTTAGCAGATTATATATACACACACAAAGTTCGGAAACAAGACTACGTACTTAAAAAGAACAACCTGAACTAATTATCTGTTAATTCCTTGCAGTGTTAAATCCACCTTGGAAACTACATTTCAAATAAATAAAATACTACTGAGTTCTGTTGGATTATTTGGATTTGATGTTAGATGGCAAAATACCCTTGTTTAAAATTTAAATAGAGGTCACCCCTAGACCCACTTGATACTAAAAGATTCTGCTTAAATTGGAGGTTAAGTATCATGGATAGGAAAAATAAAACTATTAAAATATGATTGTTCGAGTAAGTAAAGGTGTATTATCTTTGAATTTTAGTAATAATAATCATGATATATTTTAAATTTTCAATTAAAAGACTTTCGAGATGTGATTATTCGTGTAGGTAAAGATGCATTGGTCTGTAGATTTTAGTGATAAAATTCATAATATATTTTAAATTTTAAAACCAAGTTCGCGTTAATGAACCTTATTCAATTAATTTAATACTATTTTGTAATGCCTTGAGATTCTATTGTTTTAAAGGTTAACCCATAATAGTCATATATGGTTTTTAATGAAAAATACCTCCTGGTTTAATAAACAAAAAAAATAAAATTGACCTTGACTTTTTTCTCCTCCCAAGTAAAGAAAGCATTTCACTTTTGCTTGGCACTAACGTAAACAGAAGATTGTGAAGGTGATCCATCATTAATGACCACATAGCACCAAATATGCCAATTTTGGAACACAAGTTTAATAAATTAAGCAAGGACGTTTAAAGATATTAGGCATAAGCATACATGTACAAAAGGGGAGAGTAGTGTTATAGTGTATGGAGGGGGGGGATGGAAGTATAGAACATGAAAAGTTTCAAAGCATATAATAAAATAATCGATCAACTGGTGGTTAATTAACATGCCAAAGAACATATATTCAAAATGTAACATACATAAGTACCCAGTGCTTTGATTTCAGAACAGAAGAGGAAAAGCAATGACTCTATGAAACCAGCAGATGATTGTTCCCCCTGTAGATATAGAAGCCTCTGGGTCAAACTTCAGAGCAGAGATCTTGCTGCAGGACTAGGTATAAGAACTCTCCTTTTATTGCTTTTTATATGCATTCACTGTCGGAAGTGAATCATCCATGGCCAGTGTTATTTCAATTTAAAATTAAATTGAGTCAAATTATATTTTAAGTTGATGGGTAACGACCGTTTGGAAGACGCTTCCATGAACACATAAACATGCGAGATTAGTACCACATTTCATCCATAAAAAATCTGATAATTAATTTTTGGTCCTCACTATCATCTGATATTTAAGTGATACATGTTAATTGCTAAAGTACTAGATTCCTAAAATAAATATTATTTGTTTATTTTAATAAATTTTAGTAACAAAAAAAGTAGTATTTTCATATTTTAGAAGGACGAAAACCAACAACAATTTTTGGTCGGGCTTAAAATAAAAATTTACTCATTCTACAATATCTAAGTCAGTTATTTTAGATTTTTGGATATTACAGTCAAAGATTATTTTTTTTTTTTTACAGAAAACAAATTTAAAATTCATTCATTTTATAAGAAATAAAAACATATTTATGCTTTAAAGAAATACACATAGGAAAATGTTTTGTAGATACTTTTAGAGGAGTTTACATTAAGGAGAAGAGAGAGAGAGAAAATGATAAATATAATACATAAGTGTACACGTCAAGAAAAAAAAGAAAAAGATAAAAAGAAACAATAAATATCATTAAGTGTTTTTTGAGGGTCAAAATATTGAAATAACAAATATAAATAAGAAGAAAGAGATAAAATATATAAATAGTATCAATTTGGCGCGCTGCTAGGGTGTAAATAAGTATCATCAAATTCTTGTGGACACAAGTCTTTCATGGTGGATTTCCACCTTCAAGATCTGTCAAAAACCAAGTTATTGAATATGTTAAGGACATCTCCACAGTATAGTAAAACCTGTCTGTCCCAAAAATCTACATCACGTGAAGGAATACACGAGTAAAGTTTTCACTGGAAAAATTCTTAGGCGAAAATGAGATTTTGTTGGGGTTTGGGGGAGGGGGTGGCAATGGTCGTAAGAATAAAGCTTTCTTAATGTAACTCCAAGAGCAATGGATAAATCTAACACCAAACAAGCCCAACAAAAGAATTCGGACATGGAATCATGACCTGAATGCATATGATAAGAAATCATGTTGGGAACCGGCCTTTTAGGAGTCTTTCAATTATTGCCACCTTTGACAGTTTTTTAATCGTAACACATTTTTTGAGGTGAAGATACAAAGATTTGCTGATAAAAAAAAAAACAAAAGAGAGAGAAAAATTCTTAACTGGTTGAATTGTGGGTACTTTTTCTATCTAAAAATAATTATCTTCTTAAATTATTTTATATAAAAAATAATATATAAATGATTTTCTTTATATAATTAATTTTATATCTACATTAATTCATTTGTAGATTATGTTATTTACAAATAATTTTATAAGGGATATACACTAAAAAATCAATGTTATATTTAAAAATTAAAAAATAATTATTTTGACATAAATTTTTTTATATGATATTATAATAAAACTTAGAGAGTATTTGTATTATTATCCTTTTTCTATCCCAAAATAAGTGCTGTATCTAACAAATAAAACTCATCTCAAAACAAGTGTAATGTTAGTTTTCCACTATAGTATTATTTAATTTTTCCCACCAATACTTCTCACAAGTGTTATTTTAGTTTTTTTTAATATAGTAGTCCTGAGAATATTAATTTTAAGATTAATTTTATAAAATTATTTTATTTATTAAATTTTATCAATATAAAAATAATTTAAGACCATATTTATATTGGAAAGAAATAAATACAGTAAAACTTCCCATTATTAAAGCATTCTTAACTGGCGGGTTCTTTATTTCTAGTTTACCTTTGACTTTTAAACAGCGCAATCCACGTGTAACTGTGTAGGTAGCGTGTCTTCTACAAGTGCGTTCCTTAATAAAAGGAGATCCACAGTGCATGTATCGGTATCAGTAATAATAATGCACTTAGGCTCTTTACAAATATTAATTTGCCTATTGTCCTGAGAACTTGTAAGATCAAGTCAAGATGGTAAATCCTTTAGTGTATTATTTGTCAGGTTGCCATTCGTGCATAATTATTGAAACATTATAGTTTGTTAGAACATTGGAAAAAAATAATATGATAACACGGTTATTATTTTTAGCTGAGATAATTATATGGTCAATGGTTGTTAATGGTTGTCATAATTTTTCTTCTTGGTCGACAGTGTTTGTCACAATCATTGCTAAGCTTCATCATCGCAATTTGTAGGATAACTTTCTTGAATAAACTCCATAGCATACCCGAATCCTCTGCTCAGCCATTTCAAGCAGTGGGGCTTTGCTCCATGTTTCCTCATTTGCTTTTATCAGCAAAACTTGAACCCTACAATCCAGGTAACAAAATCCTTTAATGCCAATAACTTACAAGACACCCTAATTAGAATGTCTAAAATGGCTTTCCATGCCCACTATCAGTAATTTTGAATTTTGAGTGTTTTTCTACAAAAAAAACAAACTGCGAGCTATCTGAGTTTCTTTGTGCTTCCTTCCAAAAAAATTAAGGGCAAACATTGCAACATAAGCCTGAAAGCTTGCTGCTGCTGATAGCAATTAATATTGCTAAAACATAAAAAGGGTAAGATGATGATGGCTATTTACTAATTTAGGTGGATTAAATGGAGATTTATGATTTGGCCTACGTTATTATTTATTTTTTTTGTGAATTATCAAATTTATGTATTACTTAGTCACTTGTTTTTTTGAAAGACAGTATTACTCCATTACTTGTGTCTAGAAGATTAAACATTATTTTAACATAAATGTGGATATGAAAAATGTTAACACTATAATACATAATTGATTTCAAGTTATCGGTCATGTTTCAAAGTTATTAAATAAATCAAAGTCCACTGCGTGTTATTTTTTACAAGTAGTTAATAAAAGGAAAAAAAAAATTGTTCGCTAAAATGTCATCAACTTAACAAATAATTACTTTACAATTAAATGAGTCTAAATCAGTTGATTAAATTGTATGAGTATTATAAATTATTTGATATTATCTTTTGATTTTTATGATTCTTTTTTTGGAAAAGATCTAATCGTCGTATAAGCACTCACTAGCAAGCCCAGAAAAAAGTTCGCAGTAAGCCAGTAACAAACAGGCTGCACCATTGGACCTTGTTACTTGAGAGGCGAGTCACGACCTACGTTTTCTTTCGGAGTTCTATTGCCAACTGGCACCTCTCGTTGATATTTAAACCCTCTAACTAACACAGAAATAAGTTTTCATCGTGCTATTTTTTTTTTTTAAAAAAACTTAACACAATATAAATTAGAATAACTATCTTATAGGGAGTGTGAATTGTTAAAGTATCCAAACATCCCCTTAAAAATTAGTTTATAAAAAATTAGTTTATAATAAGAGAGTGACCTATCCAATTATATAAACATTTATCATGTTCGTTAATGAGTCGACGTGAGACTCATAACACGAATTCAAAATATATAACATATATAAGTTTTATGTTATTTTTTTTTGTGAAAAGTAACACAACAGAAATAAAATTCATTGTGATAATTTTTTTGTTTTGAAAAATTTTAACACAAATTTCTGTCTGTATTTTAAATTCAAACCAATGTAGTTTTCATCGTCTGATTTTTCAAAAAAAAAATTAAACATAGCGGAAACAATGCCAATGACAATGTCCGTGATCGTTTAAGGTACATAAAAAAGGACACATCCTACGTGATTAAACAGATATAAGGGGTTCAGATAAAAAATATTATGGGACTTTTTATTCTAAAAATTAGTTTTTGAAATTCTTTTGTATATTTCAAAATCTAATTTCTAGAATTTAAAAAATAAAGTAAATGTAAAATATGATGATTTTTTCCTGCCTTAACATTTAAAATCACATCTTTATAAATTAGAATAACTATCTTAAGTAAGTGCAGTTTTAGGAATCCTTTTCCAATGAAAGTGATTTTTTTTTAGATTTTTTCTTCAACGAGAGAGCTTTTAGAAAATTTTCTTAATTTTTTCTATTTCTTTAAAATTAAATTTCAATAATTTTAAAATACATTATTAATAATTACATATAAACTTATATCATAATATAAATCATTTAAAATAAATCTAAAATATAACTTATATCTTTGAAATATTTAATTATTATGAATTTTAATTATTTTACTATTTATATGATAAAAAATATTTATTATTATAAAATTAAGTTATATAAAATAAACATTTATTCTCTCTGTGTATAAATATATAAATGACACAACCTAAAATATTATTAAAAAACATTAGTAGCTAATAAAATTTCCATTAAACATTTTTTTCTAAAAAATTTACACATTTTATTCAAACAAAATTGGGATTTAACAAATTATTTAAATATACAAACGAGAAAGAAAGAAACACGAAAGCTCCAAACTTGACTATCATCATGTGAATCGGAACGAAAATATCTATCACTATTAATAATAAAAAATATTTTTTATTTATTGTAAACATTTCAAGGTATAATTTTATCTTTAAATCTTTTTTTAATATATATATATATATATATATATATATATATTATTTGATGTATATATTTCAGTAAATAGTTTTATCTTATTTTTTTTTAATTTAGATTAATTTTCTACAATTTTTATATATATTTTTTATTCTATCATTTTTTTATTAACTGTATTTAATATATATTCTTTTATTATTTAAAAAATTTAGACAGGCATGTCTAGTTAGTAACTTAGTATAGAATACATCTTGCTTCCGTCCGTTTATATTCTTTCTCATCTGATTCTTGCAAAACCTAAATTCTGCGCGGCTCCATATCCGTCACTTCTCTCACCAATCATGTAAGTTCGTTTAAACCACTACTCTTAATTACTTACAACCCTAATTTTTCATGTTACTCTCTCTGCCTCATCTCTCACTCTATCATTCATAGGGCTTTTGTATAATTCTGCGCGTTCTCATTCACGACCTCACCAGTTTGAATTTCGTTTTTTTGTTGACAATTTAGGATTTTCCAAGTGTTAGCATTGTGTTTTCATTCCCAATCCGAAAGGCAATTTTTTTGTTTTTTTTCCCCTGCTTTTAAATTTCTGTCTAAAATGGTGTTATTTTTTGCAGAAAATATACTCATGGCCGAGCACGATTTTGATGGACATGTTGTAGGATATGTGCCCGAGGACCCTAATTTTCCTCAGAATCATTCTGATGAACATGATGTAGGGACTGTGATTGATAGCTCTGGATTTCCTCACCTGCTGCCTGATGAAGATGATGCAGGCAATTTGGTGGAGGATGCCAATTTTCCTGAAAATCATTTTGATGGACATGAACATGATGTTGGAGGTTTTCCTGGGGACACGGACTCTCCACAGAAGGAGGAGCATGTTGAAGAAGGTCATGGTGCTGGAGATGTGCCTGAGGATTTTGATTCTCTGCTGAAACAGGAATCTGAGATTGATTCGAAAGGGAATGAAATTAAAAAGTGGCCCGGATGGCCTGGCGAGAATGTGTTCAGGATGTTGGTTCCGGTGCAAAAGGTTGGCAGTATTATTGGCCGAAAGGGCGAGTTTATAAAGAAAATTACAGAAGAGACTAAGGCGCGGATTAAAATTCTTGATGGTCCACCTGGAATCTCAGAAAGAGCAGTGAGTCTCGATTTCTCTGTTATTTATGTACTGAAGGATGACCTGGGATATATATCAGTGTCTGTATGAAGAATATGATGCTTATTTATGTTGATCTCCTTGGTGCTTTGAATACAATTAAATATATTTTAACTTTCATCATGGTTACTTAGAAGTTAGGACTAATAAAGCTATACATTTTGGGAATTATTTAATACCTAGTGATTCAATATAGAAGACTTTTACTTGTTCAGACAAACTTCTTATATAATTAATCATGTGTCATGATAAAACATGTAAGATATTTACGAACACTAGTGGAGTAATCCTATTAAAAAAAATAGACAAAAAGGAGATGCCAATTTTAAGGGGATGTCAAGGGAGTAATTAATGGAGTAATTAAACATCAACATTTACAGTTGTCAAGGGAGTGAAACAAAAAATGTTTACAATGAAACAAAATACAATAAATAATAAATTATCAAACTGATTAAATATACACCAAAAAAGATGTCTTTTGTCTCGGTAACCAAATGAATATGTGCAGGTAGTCAAGCAAATATGAATGACCAAAGTGGCTTCAAATTGAAGAGCCAAAGTTCAAGTTGCAGGAAACAGCTCCAAGTGCTGAAACGTCTGCGTTAACAATGAGAAATAGTTTGTGCAGACTTTGATGGCAAGAGGCTTTCACTGTACCTGGTAACTTCAGAACTCAGGTCGATTGGTGTCTTGCCACACTCCCTGAAACTGTTTCCTTGAAGAACTCCTAAACTCATTAAAAAGATAAAAACAAAGAAAAAGACAGAAGAAACTATTAGATGAAGTCAGGACTCAGGAGATAATGTCATTGACACTTGTAAATCTGGAATTTATCTGGATGACTTGATCCATCCATCTAATTAGTAGGGTGGCAGCTGCCTAGAATTGGAATCGGTTGCTAATCCATTGAAACAGAGATTCACAGGGTCCAAGGAATTGAAAATGAAATTAAAACACAGTGGTTTTTCTTTGCAAGTACCATGGTTTTGATGAACAAGTAGTTTTTTGAACATTCAGATGGATCAGTTAATTGTTTGCTTTAAAATCTGAAATATGAACAAGCATGTTTTTGGTATTTTTGAGATCTCATCATTTTGTATTTAGTGTTTCTGAATTCTGTTTATTTGATACTTTTGAAAGGTAATGGTTTCTGCAAAAGAAGAACCAGATCGTCCCATACCACCTGCTATTGATGGTTTGTTAAGGGTTCATAAGCAAGTTATCAATGTTGACCGTGACCTTGTGGATAGTGCTTTGGCAGCTGGGCGATCAGTTGTTACCAGGCTTCTAGTAGCAGATACTCAAGCAGGAAGCTTGATCGGAAAGCAGGGATCAACCATAAAATCCATTCAAGATGGCTCTGGTTGTACTATACGTGTTCTTGGATCAGGTTTGCTCAAAGCTGTTGTATATTATTTTTGGGTATTGTTGCTTGTGTTGGCAACCAGTTATCATTTAATATTCCTTTTAACTACTTTTCTCTAGAGGTTTTTTATTTGGGTCTTTTTAGGCATATTCTATGTTAAATTCAATCCCTGTTATTGCATATCTGTCACTAGATCTACCCATTTCAGTTGCCCTGGTTTTCACTTTTCATACCTGCTATTCTTATTTGAAGAGTTTGTTACTGTCAAATGCTGCACTTTTTTTATTAGTTTGTACTTGATGAACAATTATACAATAAAAACTATTTACCCCATTTTGAATTAAAACTAGTGGACTGTTCTTGTAAATTTTTTATTGTACCTTAATAATGTATTATTCATGTTTAAACAGAAAACCTGCCAGTATTTGCTTTGCGAGATGATAGTATTGTTGAAATACAAGGGGAATCTGCTGGTGTTCACAAGGCAGTTGAACTTATTGCAGTTCATTTACGCAAGTTCTTGGTTGACCGCAGCATAGTTGGAGTTTTTGAAACACAGGCAAGACCCCTCTTTTTTATTTTTTAAATTCTTTCTTCAAAGTCAAAAGATTTAAATTCAGAAGGGGCTTCAAGATTTCTTTCCAGTCTCTTGGCTTTTTTTGTCAATACTGTTTGTGTTTCAGCAATGTTTTAGAGTTCATTTTTGTATATATGTTTCTCTGCTTACAATTCTCTGGCTAATTTTTTTCCTCCCTTCTTCCAAACTTCAGATGCAAAGGCCAGATGTTAGAGTTAACCAGAATGTGCCACCACATCAAAATTGGGGTCCTCCTCCTCAAGGGTTTCCTGCTCCTGCTGGTGGTGGTGGTGGAGGACCTGCTTTTGCACCAAATCATCAATATATGCCACCTTCACATCACTATGATAGCTATTATCCACCTACTGAGTTGCCTCCCATGGACAAACACCTTCATCAAGGTCCACCACCTGCCTATGCAAAGGATGCTTCAATGGGAATTCATTCATCAAGTGCACCACCACAACAATCTGTTGTAACTAAGGTATCATCTTTTGCCCAACTTGAGAATGCTTGTAGAGACTTTCATTCACTTTTGGAGCCTTTTGTTGTATCACAAATTCATGTAATTTTCTCCACACTGTATAGGTCACACAACACATGCAAATTCCTCTTACATATGCAGATGCTGTTATAGGAGCATCAGGCACAAATATCAGCTATATACGTCGTGCTAGTGGAGCAAGTATTACAATTCAGGAAACAAGGGGTGTGCCAGGTGAGATGACTGTTGAGATAAGCGGGACTTCTTCTCAAATACAGGCAGCCCAGCAGCTGGTTCAGGTATTTGATTTTAAAGTCAAAAGCACTTCTTGTATTCTTCTTGTGACCTGTATTGTCGTTGGCAAAGTGTTAAAAGTCTATGAGGCAGTCCTTGATTTTGTTGTCGCTGGTACACAGCATGACAAGAGCTGTTGATTTAAATTTGAGTAATTGAATGATTATGATTTATACATGGAGATTTTAATCCTGTCAAACATACTACACCCTAAAGCCGTTAGCCCCACATCTCTGGTTCCAATGATTTTTATGATTGACAGTTCATCCACTCCACTAGCTGCTACAATCCATGGTCCTGCTGTTGAAACTCTTTTTTAGTTGTGATGCTTTGTGCATCTAAGACAGTAAATTGACAAATTTTGTTAAGGAAATGATGATCTAATTAATAGGTACCTGTTTGCTGAAACTTTGAGAGACAACGACTTTTTTGGTAAATCCATCTCCATAAAGACTCCAGGCTTTATTGGACACAAGTCCTGCTAATAAAACTTTTCAATTTATACAAATGCTGAAATCATTTGTTTCAAACACACCAGAAATGACTGTAATTATCATTCATTTTTATGTCCGTTCTTGCTATATTGTTTCCTTTCCTTTAGTAGTATTGATGACATAGAACATACAAATAATTTGAACATATCCTAGGAAGCTACAGAATATGGTATTGAAACTAGCAGTTGTTGAAAAGGTGCTTTTTGTTGGTTTAGTTTGTCTATCTGAAATGACCACAATCTATTTGATGCAGAATTTCATGGCTGAAGCTGCAAGTGCTACACAGGATCCTATGGGGGGATCAGTCAGCCAAGGTTACAGTGCCTATCCAACAACTGCTCCAGTTTATGCTCCACCCACTAGTGCTGGTGGTGGTGGTCATACAGGCCATGCGCCTTCTGCAGATTATGGCCCCCTATATGGTACCAATTATGGGTATTAAGATGCTTAATTTAATTTTTGTCAAGGAGCGCTGTGTAAACTATATACTGTAAACTTTACGTTCAGTTTATTTGTTTTTCATTTTTTATTTTTGGCTATTAGGTTATCATACTGTTGGTACTCTTGCTTTGGCTTTCATCATTTCACATTAATGTATCCAGCGATTCGATTTTTATACCCTATGCACATTGCGTAAATCCACTACGTACGAGTCTAACTAATTTAATCTTAATTAAGATTTATGTTAAAAACTTTTTTCTTACACCTTTTAACTAATTTTTTTTTACTCTAAACTTTAGCTCAGGACTATCACGCTTTCCCCTTAAAATCAATGGACTTTTAACTAAATTTCTTTCGGTATTAACAAGTTCATAACTTGTTTAAAACAAAACTATGAAATAAAAAAAATACAGAGATATTTATGATATGCTGTTTGTGGCAACTGTGAGTATTCAATGTCTTTACTAGAAAATAATCGCATCATAATGTTTCCAGGGTCTAATTCAGATATGTAAGTAAAATTAAATTTCTTATGTATTGTTCCTTTTATGTTAATTTGGTTAGATATTTCATTTTTTTAAATGGTAAAATATGTTTTGGGTCTTTCTAATATTTTTAAAGTTAGATTTTAATCCTTTAAAAAAATTGTCCAATTTCCGTTTGGTAATTTTGAAATGCATCACCTTGGCTATTCAAAATAGTTTAGAAACACTTGATAGAGAGACAAAAAGTGATTTAAATAGTACTTGGAAGATCAAAAGTAATATATTTCAAAATTAAGGAACGGAAAATGAATAATTTATTTAGTGATATTGAAACTTAACTTCAATTATTTTAAAACGACAAAACATATTTTATCTTATTTTATACTTTACTTTAGAAGTTAAGGGTTATAAACATAAATAATATTTGAATAATTAATATCATAATATTGTGTAAGAGTTCAAAATGTATGTGATTTACACATGTATAATATTTTACCTCTGATAATTTTGATAATTTATTTCTTATGTCTCTTTGAATTGCATGCGTCTAAATTTTATGTACAATTTTTTTCATGTGATTTACACATGAAGCTTAGTCTTCTTTGGTCATAATAAATTGTTCTACAATCAAAATGATTTTTGATGTTATATTCTTTGACTGCTCGAATGCATTGTATTTTTTCATCGAAGGTCATGTCAACCTTGAGTGCACCGGTTAGTGATTGTACATTATGTTGTTGCTAAACGAAATTGCAACGAAGGTGACAGAGGTATCGTTGGTCTGCCAACACCCTCGTCATCGCTTTGGTCATCACTTTGGTTATTGATGTGATCAAAGAACTGTTGATCCTCATCTTCACTAAAATCATCAATGTTTTCCTCATGAAATTATATAATGGGATGTTCATTTTGGTTTGATGTTTGTGTTTGTGGTTGTTGTGGGGGTGACATAAAGGGGGATGAAGAATGATTTTATTGGTCAAAAGAGGTTTGTTGGGCATAAAAAAAGAATCATTTTCGGATAATAGTTGTGTATGAAGTATAAATGTCAAAGGCGTGTGTTTCAAGGTTGTTGTATGAAGAGATTGGATCATTGAGATCCAGATTGTTGTACGATAATTGTTGTGGAGGCACTATTTGTAGTTGTGGACATGGCGATTGTGGAGACGATAGTTGTGGTTGAGGAATAAGGTTAATAACAACATAGAATTTGGCAGAATTCAATTGTGGATTCGAGAGAATGGTTTCCATCGCGCCTCTGAGATCATCATTGTCGAGTAGTTGTGCTGAAATATAACGTGTCTGACCCTAATAAAATAAAATAAGGACACGAAATAACAATTGAACAACTTTTTCAATTGCTTGAGCAGGAATAGTGTACGCATGTGAGTGAACAGTGTGCAACATCACACATTAATGTACATGACAGATTGTCCGTTGTATCATGAGTGTTGATCGCGGTGTTTCGCATTGCCTTGAGAACCATGTTAATAGGGTAAACATATGCATGTGAGTGAACAATGTGCAACACCATACATTAATGGGGTTATCGATGCATGTGAGGGTTAGGTACGACATTGCTCTGCATCTCTTAAACATGTGTAGGCTATTATTACTAAAGTAAATTGAAAATAACAACTTCAAAGCATGCAACAACTACAACTATATAATAAAGACTGAGAAAAACTTAAACGCAATAACAACAAAATATGTTAAATTATTCATTCTAATTTCAGGGAATTTTCCAGCTTCTGCTCCATGTCGGCCCAACTTAGGTCATTAACTTGAGTAGGTGATAATGAATTATGAACATCAACTTTAAGTTCTATACATATTACACTTGTCATATTCACAAATGTATGAAACATGCACAAAGCACCTTCTTCGTCAATAATTTGAATTGCACTATATTGAACTTGACCATTGAATTCATATGCAAGACAACGATACCAAAGTGCAGTCATTATAGGCGTAACATTATTATCTGTAATTGATGACTGTATTGCGGTGATTATGTTTGACAACGTCATTGTTGGATTCAAGAGTAATGATTTTGTCTTGTCACATTTGAAAAAACTGCATTTGCACTTGAACTTTGAATGCTTTCACCATTGATATAAATGTACGCACAAATTAGCTCTGACCTCATTTTGCTTGCTGTCTTTGTTTGCTCTCACAATTTGATTTGACGCAACTATGCAAAGTCTTTGGTGATATGGTGCATTTATATATACAATCAATCACGAGTCCATGGTTCACATGAATTAGAATCTCAATGTGTGACACTAGCACAATCGTGTTAACGTGCTTTTGAATCTTGAGGCCTTACAATGAGACAAATTATAAATGTGTTTTGGAATCTTAAGGCCTTACAATGAGATAAAGTGTAATGTTGAGCCCATGTGAATTGTTGAGAACCACGTTAATGCGGTAAACGTACGCATATGAGTCAATAGTGTACAACACCACAAATTTTAATTTTAGGAAATTATGTAGCTTCTGCTCCATTGATTCAATAGTAACGATTTTGTCTTGTCACCATTGATATAAATGTACACACAAATTGGCTCTCACCTCATTGCTTGCTCTCTCTATTTACTCTCATAATTTGATTTGACACAACTGTGCAAAGTCTTGGGTGATATGGTATGTTTATATATACAATTAATCACAGGTCCATGGTTCATGTGAATTAGAATCTTGATGCATGACACTAGCACAGTCGTGTTAACATGCTTTGGAATCTCGAGGCCTTACAGTGAGACAAATTATAAATGTGCTTTGGAATCTCGAGGCCTTACAATGAGATAAATTGTATTTGTGCTTTGGAATCTCAACACAGTTTATATGATAAATAGATGAGAGGTGCATGTCAATACCACATTTGCATCACCCAACTTCAAATTTTATATCATTTTTAGTTGATTTACTATTTGACATTGTTGTCATGGCTCATCAACCTCAATTGCATCATCAACACTGATAACTGTTAAATATGAGTTATTTTTTTAAAAAAATATATTGAAAATATCTTTGAAAATATTTATTTAGCAATTATTTTTGGATTGAATGATAAGAATTGATATTTTTCTTATTTATGGCTTACAGATATGAAAAAGATGGATTAAAATCAAAACAAATCCGAAAGTCATCAAAAATATAAATAAGGAAGATCTTTTGGCATCAGGTGGATTTGATTTTGATAATGGTCAAATATGAGATATGAAAATGATGGATTAAAAGCAAAACAAATCCAGAAGATATCAAAAATAAATAAGGAAGATTTTTTGACATTAGGCTCAAGTCCACTCCAACAGCTATGAAAAAGGAGTCAAACCAAGGAAAAAGGACACACCGAGTCTCAGAGCACTCTCATTACTACCCAAAGCCTGAGAACTCCTCCTCTCTTTTTATCATTTTTTTTTCAATTCTTTCTTCCATCCCTCCCATTGTAAAGCCCTCATGACCATGAGTGGTTAATCCCTTAGTTAGGGTCTGACAGGCCTAAAAAGCCAAACGATGTATGATGCACTTGAAATTTATCAATGCAAAAAGAGTCCCTTTCAGGTTTCTTTTTATTCTATTATCTTTTTTGTTTCTATCTTGCATATTTCTTCTTATTATTCTGTTAGGGGTTAGGTGCTCGAGAGAGGGTAAACTTTAATTAAGATATAAGGAGAGTATGCATGAACCGATTTTAGGGGTTAGATGCTCGAGAAAGGGTAACCTTTAATAGAACAAGAAGAAAAGATATCTTATTAAAATCATTGCTAGACATAGAATGATTGCATTATGCCTATGCGTCAAAGCAAACATCTAGAATTAAATCTTCATACATTTTATTTATTGAATCTTTTCAAAGACATTTGGGAGACAGGTAAGTAAAATAGACTTGTCATCGTGAGACATCAGGGGCAAGTAAATGGATAGATGTGAGTAGAATAAAATCAATTGCATTGGTAAAGAAAATCATGAATTCATACATCCTAGGCGATAAAGGCATGCTAGGTCCTGACATTCTCATCCACTTGAATTTTACTTTGTATTACTCTGCTTTCTCTTTTATTGTTTATTTACAATTCTGAATTCCTGTTTTCCAACACTTAAATCATTGTAAATTCATTACACTTATAAATTGAAAAAGTATTTAAAATAAGTACAACACGAAATTCCTGTGAAAATCGACATTTGGACTTTCGAGATTTTACTACTTAGACAAATTGGTACACTTGTCAATCGATCAACAAACACGTTCATCGTTCACATACTATGATTAACGAGTTAATCACTTCCTATTACTATACAATACCTAAACCAAAACCATGAATTATACCATTATTATCGTCTACCGGGTTCTAACATATTGTCCTAATCAAATAATGTAGAATTGATCCTGCATTGATCATTGCATTGGTTAAATGATGGAGGCCTGAAACACACACCTTTCACCTGCCATGGGGTGAGTGCACCATCACACTCGAAGATGTTGCACTTCATCTAGACATTAGAGTAGATGATCGTGTTGTGGTTGGACCTAACTTCTTACATTGGGATGAGTTATGCGATGAGTTATTAGGGGAAGTCCCTCCCGAAAATTCACATAAAGGAGCTGCACTGAAGCTGACATAATTGCTAAGCATCTTGCACGCACCATTGCCTAAAGAACCAACAATTCACCAACTACAATATAGGTGTAGAGCTTACATAATATACATGATTGGCGGTGCTTTAATTCCTGATAAATCTGGAAATAGAGTTCATCAAATGTATTTAAATCTATTACGTGTAACTAAAAAATATATACATGTAACTAAAAAATTATACTATAATTTTCTCAAATTTTTTTATTTTTCTTTATCAATATATATCTCTTAAAAAATAATAAAATTTATTTTAATAAAAAATTGAAGAAAATGATTATTTTAAAAAAAATTAGTTTTTTAATAAAGCAAATATATTATTAGATAATTTTAATAATTTTATTATTAAGAGTTTTAATTTTTATTTATATTATTTTAATAATTTAAATTAAAAAAATTTAAACATATAAATTAAAAAAAAAAGTCTATTCGAACATTAGAGTGATCAAATCCGACTTTCCATTAAATAAAGAATATGATATGGACTCAAAATTATTTTACAAACCAGTGTAATTTAGAAAAAAAAAAAAAACAACAATAGAATGTGTAACTTGGGGCATAAACTATTTCAGTTATGCTAAACCAGTGTAAATTATTTTACACGACTTTTTATGCACAATGTAAAAGTTAGCATGTTGTATAAGTCCCCAATGTCCCTTGTGAGGGGATCAGTCAGCGAAGGTTACAGTGCCTATCCAACAACTACTCCGGCGGATTTGGCTTCTCTGAATGGGAAAGGGTAGCAGAGAAGTCAAGTTGTCATACAGGCCATGCGCCTTCCGCAGATTATGGCCCCCTATATGGTACCAATTATGGGTATTAAGATGCTTAATTTAATTTTTGTCAAGGAGCCCTGTGTAAACTATATACTGTAAACTTTACGTTCAGTTATAGTATTTGTTTTTCATTTTTTATTTTTGGCTATTAGGTTATTATACTGTTGGTCCTCTTCTTGTTTTGGCTTTCATCATTTCACATTAATATATCCAGCGATTCGATTTTTATACCCTATGCACATTGCGTAAATCCACTATGTACGAGTCTAACTAATTTAATCTTGATTAATATTTATGTTAAACACTTTTTTTCTTACACCTTTTAACTAAATTTTTTTTCCTCTAAACTTTAGCGCGGGACTATCACGCTTTTCCCTTAAAATTAATGGACTTTTAACTAAATTTCTTTCGGTATTAATAAGTTCATAACTATACCCAAATGAATCAATGATTGTTCACCTTATAAAATTCCAGCGAATCATGGTTTTTGCAACGGCCGGCTAATAGAGAGAAATTGGAGCCTTTCCATGGTTGTTCATTCTGCATTCAATGGGACAATTCATTATCCATATCCTGCACTGAACAATGGCATGCAGGTTCCTTGCGTAAATCATCATTAGAAAAATAAAAATAAATATTACAAACTAGTACAACTCACTCTCTTCATGAAACAAGTACAACGCACAAGTCTAACTTAGTAGCATCTAATTTTAAGAAAAATCGTTCGTAGAATGAAGTTGACTAAACAAAATAGGCTTTGTTTCAAGTTGAAGTTTCCCTCTTGATGATCTTGACTGGGAAACCACCTTCCATCTGGGAGGTCAAGAAGGCAAAGTAGTGAGGCTCCACCCCTTCTGCCACCGCGGGAACCACCGTGAAGCGCCTGAGAATACCAGCCACCAACCTTTGCATCTGCATAAAGGCCATTTCCTTTCCCAAACAAATTCTGGGACCGGCCTGAAACACTGGATAAGTGAATGAATTTCTTCCGACAAACTTCCACTTTCCCGATTCAACCTTCTCTAACCACCTCTCTGGCTTAAACTCACTCCAATCCTCACCCCAAATACTTTCCATCCTCCCCATCGCGTACACGTGATACGTCACCATCATCCCCTTCTTCACCACCGTCCCATCCGGCAAAACATCGTCGTCCACGGTTTCCTTCGTGTCTAACGGCACCGGCGGGTACAACCTCATGCTCTCGCACAACGCGGCATGCGTGTAAACCATATCCTTCACTTCATCATACACCGGAGCCTCTGATTTCTCCATTATCTCCTTCAAAACCTCCTTTTCTATGCGCGGATTTTTCGATAGTAGCCAGAAAAACCACGTCAGCGCCGCTGAAGTGGTATCCTTCCCGGCCAGTATGAAGCTTATTACTATGTCCGTTACGAAGTCTTCATCGGAGTGCCCCGAACTCAAGAACCGCGAAAGCATATCAACAGATTCAAGCGATTGTTTCTCCTTCAGCTCCTTTTTCTTCTCTCTCACTATGTTCCTGGCGAACTCGTGCACTTCCTTCACCGCTCTTCTTAGACGCCTTTCGGAACCTATGTTAAGTAATCTCTTTATTTTCCAGACTAACGGCAACGGCTCGCGGAACCGTTTGCTGCTGATCTCCGTTGCTTCTTCGAAGGCTTGTGCGAACTTGCTCCGTTCAGCTGACAGCGTCAGGTATTCGGGGTCGAAGCCAAACGCGATTTTGCAGATGTTGTCAAACGCGAAACGTTGAAGAATGTCTTGGAAATCAAGTGTTTTGTCTTGTGCTGCTGCTGCTGAAGTGAGGATAGGAACGAGACGGTTGGAGAGCTCTGCATCGACAACGTGCTCAACGAATTTGCGTAGAGACTTGGTGTTGAATTCGTGGCTGGCTACTTGCCTCTGAAACTTCCACGTGTTGCCGTCTGCGTTGAAGATTCCTGTGCCGAGGAAATCGGAGAGAATGCTAGTAGTGGTTCTGCCCTTTTGGTAATTGGAGAAACGTGTCTTGAGAATGTACTCTACGGTGGCGGGGTTGCCGGTGATGACTCCACGGCGGCCCAAGGGGCGGTGGAGGGTGAACGTGCCGGCCGGTGAGATTTTGACAATATCGGATAGCCACTGGATACGGCGGTTGCCGACGCTTTTGAGGGCGAAGTAGTGACCAATAATAGGGTATGGTTTTGGAATAGGGATGGTTCCTTTTGTAGGACCTGAGGAGGTGAAACAGAAGAAGAAAAACACTGGAAGTATTAAGAAGAGGAAGAAAGGAGCTAACAGCTGGAGATTCAGAAGTATGTCAATCATTTTCCAAACTTCTACTGAGTGAGAAATGGGCAATTAATTAGTATCAATTTTGTAGTGGAGTTCTTGATATCTTCAGTGTCAAGGAAAGTCTCTCTATATATAGTGAATCCTATGCAAACGAAGCACGTACGGAAAATGTGTATGAGCAACCCAATTCTATCACATGCATCATCTTCACACTTCCTCTCTCTTTCTCTTTTTTGTTTTTCTTCTTCTTCTAGACTAGATTGTTACTAGGTCGTCACAGCCCAAACTGAGAATACGCATTTCCTTCCGTAAGCAAAGTCGTCACTTTATATTTCTCTTTTTTTGTTTCCTGTGATTTATGAAAGTCTCCATAATTAACTAAAACATTTTTAGAAACCTTATTATTAAAAATCAAATACGTTTTTTCAGATGATTCTAGACTGTAAATTTATATATTCCTTATATAATATATTGAAATTTTTAAATATTATTTTGATTATACATAAATTTTGAGGATTGTCTGTGATGTGAATTCTTTAAAATATACATCTATGGAGATGAATATTAGGATGGAATAAATATTAAATTTTACAATCAGATAATTTATTTCTTTATATAAATACTAACAAATTAATTGAAATATAATTTTTAATACTTTCTTTGCATATATATTAATATTTAAACTATAAAAATATTTTTATATGAAGTTACATTAGTATCCAAATTAAATAGGTTGATATTTATAGAAAAATATTAACACTAATTCTTAAAGATGATTTTAATCTAGAAAAAAGGAAGATGTTACAAACTGTTGAATCTAAAAAAGAAGACCTTTATTATTGCACTACTGTGTTTTGTATGTAAGAAATAATTTTTAATAAAACATTACTTCCTCCTACCTCAAATATAAATACATTTTAATAAAATATTACCTTTTTTCAGCATCAAATACATAAGTTCCTTCTTTTTTTAGTTTTAAATATAAGAAAATCTCAATTATTTACGTATATTTATTTAATGAGATTCTCTTCAAAAATATCTTTTATTTGACAAAATGAAAGACTTTTTTTTTATGTTTGATATCAAGGATAATTTAGGAAAAATATTTTATTTTTTTAATTAAAAATAATATAAGTTAATGAAATTAACTAATTTTTAATAAGTGTGAAATATGTTTTTATTTTTTATTTTTTTATTTATAATCTTGATCGGAAGAATGATTACTTTTAAACGCTTAAAATAACTCTTAAAGGTTGATGTTAACAAACTCGATAATACTAAAAGACAAACTAGATAATCATGTCATATGATGACAAACAATTTACTTTAGGAGTTTAGGGTTAATGGGTGGGCTTATTAGAGGGTGGTATTAGTATGTGTTAAGACAAGAGCAAGTTAAGATGAGGAATTCTAAAACTTAGAGGAATTCAAGCGGATCTTTCTATATATACATGTGTATTGCCGAGTGCAGTGGTGGTCTTAGATACAATTTAGGGGTTTAGGGGTGTACATGCAGTCTGACTTTGTAACAAAATATGAAGATATATTTAATGTTGTTATTTTTTCCTCTTATTTTTTGTAATTTGATCCATTGTTTTTTATTTTTTAGTTGTTATCATTTTTAATTTGTCTTAATTATATTGAATATTTTTTTTCTTATGTATTGTTCCTTTTATGCTAATTTGGTTAGATATTTCATTTTTTAAAATGGTAAAATATGTTTTTGGTCTTTCTAATATTTTTCAAGTTAGATTTTAATCCTTTAAAAAAAATTGTCCAATTTCCGTTTGGTAATTTTGAAATGCATCACCTCTGCTATTCAAAGTAGTTTAGAAACAATTGATAGAGAGACAAAAATGATTTAAATAGTACTTTGAAGATCAAAAGTAATATATTTCAAAATTAAGGAACGGAAAATGAATAATTTTTTTTAGTGATATTAAAACTTAACTTTAATTATTTTAAAAGGATAAAACATATTTTATCTTATTTTATGCTTTACTTTAGAAGTTAAGGGTTATAAACATAAATAATATTAAATAATTAATATCATAATGTTGTGTAAAAGTTCACAATGTAAGTATTTAATTTAAAATTTCAAAATTATTAAAATATCCATTATTTTATTACATTTCAATAATTTCAAAATTTTATTCCAACATATTTACAAAGCTTTTGATTTGATTCTTTTGCAAAAATTATAAAATATATTATATTTTCAAAATATTAGGTTCTTTGAATTTTTTAATCCTCTTAAGATTAAAATTACCATTTTGCCCCAAGTTCACCAATAAATTATTTAAAGTCTTAAAATTTCATTTTTTGAAAATTTGACCTAAATAAATTATTTTGGCTAAAATTTAATATTTTAAATTAATTGATATAAAATTACATTTTTCCCTAAACATATTTTCCAATCTAGGCAAATTTTTTAAGCTTATTAACTCACTGTTAATGACTTTTAATAATTGTTATTATTTAATAACTGAATCTCAGTAGACTAAGATGTAGAAAATATTATTAACCATTATTTTATTTTAAATAAACTTCTAACAAATCTTTTAATCTAAATCATTATCTAACTTTACCATTAACTTTATTTGTTAGGATTTTTAATCCATCTTATTATACACTTAAACCAAATCCTAAGTGACCAAACATATTGGGGAGATTTTTGTAAAACATGATAAATCTTAATAAATTAACTAATTCACTGACACTTTTTTTAATCAGCAAATTGGTATTTGTATATTAATATAAAGGCACAAAGAGTGCCATAAGTCATTTACAAAAATTGCTATGAGCACAAGGTTGATATTAACAAAATACGTTAATATGACATAACCTAGACCAAAATAAAGCACCCACAAACCATCATTACACAATGATTAATGTTATAGAATTTTGGATGACGCTAATCTCAAAATTTTTTATCAAATGTCAAAAGTCTCTCTATTGAAAATAAAAATTAATAAATATGGGCCTTTAAATCAATTTGGGTCAAAATGACGAGAAAAAAATAAAAATATATAAAAAAAGAACATAATTGATATGGGATTTCAAATTAATTTAGTTTTCAACAACAATTAAAATTCTTAGTAGTGTCTCTGTCTTTGGACTTTCATTTTTCTCCATCTGGACCTTGTTAAATATGTTTAATACCATAGAAGATATCCCGTGACTATTTATGCACAATGTAAAAGTTAGCATGTTGTATAGGTCCCCCACAGTATGTCCCCTATTCATCATCCACCAAATAAAACTTAGGACTCTAGCTAGGTGGGGCTTTCAAGTTCCATTCAGATCACATGCCTGGTCCATTTGGCTGTCATTCCTAACTCCATAATTACCGAGTAAGCAGAGAATACCGAGTATTGGCCTCTAGGATCATCCTTCCATACCTAGGTATCTTTTGTGCCATCAATTTGTACCCCTATAGTTTTCTCTTCAAATCATCAACAAAGTTCTTCTCCCATACAAAGCAAGGTCGTCTCCATGCCAAGTTCCATGTCCACCTCCCATCTCCCCAACTTCCCATTTCTTGTACACTGTCCTATGGTGATTATTAGACAAAATAAAAAGTTTCGGGTACACCATAGCAAGGGATTGTTCTTCCAGCCAATTATCATGCATGCCAAAAGCAGGCTCTTCCCCCACAACCAATCTTCCAACTAAATGTAGAAGTAAGCCAATTACATGTGTCTTTTCCATCACATAAAGAGCACAAATCACGCCATCATATAGATGATTTTTTTTTTATACATTTTCGTCAAGTGTCATCTCCATTTGCCTACTAGCTAGTGCCTCATTAAAGTATGTAACCTTTTTGATTCCCAATCCTCCATGCTCCTTAATTAGGCCTACACACCTTACTCCATTTGTCCCGATTAATGAACTCTTAACATCTACATAATATCAAGACAGAGAAAAAGATAAATGTACAAAATAATATATAAATTTGTTCATATATAATCACTCCATTTAAGTCACTTAGTGGAAAAATGACTTTAATTCGCAACAAGATTTTTCATCTATTGCTTCATAACCGACGTAAAGAAAACATGGTATATCATTAAAAATAAATGAAACTTTTCACATCAGTTGTTAAGATATCATTGTAAAAAATATTTTCTACATTTGTTAAAATCTTAGTCAATGAAGAAAGTACTTTTGACATCGGGTATCTTAAAAAAAAGGCTTGTTATTACCTAACTATCTCTTATTCTCCATCACTTTGTCCTGGCCTCTCTCGTTGCCCTCGTCTTTGGTTACTCGGTGGACAGAGGAGTAAGGGATAGGAATGAGAAGTGAGTGTGTAAGTTATGAGTTATCACAACCTAATAACAAAAATGCACATGTGTGACTCGAAACATTAACGCACCCCGACATTGTCACGCCTCAACTCCCGAACGTGTTCTGTGAAGGCCATTAGTTTACGGTGACGCGAGCAGCAAAGAAGAACTTTGTTTAGGAGTAGTTTCCAATGCATAGGGAGGGTTCTGGAAACTTGGAATTAAACCCTCCCTCAGAGCACTAGGTTATTCTGCCAAGACTGATGCATCAATGCATTAGCCGCAAAAGGATCACTCATTCGATCTGATTCCAGTGGCGACACACCACAAAGCAACACTTGTATCTGGCAGTCCTTAGTGATTGAAAAATGAAAGCAAAGCCTTGTTTGAGGACGGGTGTGTAAAAAGTAGTTCGGTAAAAAAGAAATTAAACTGAATTGATTTTAAACTATTTTAACTTGTCTGTTTTTATATTCAAATAATTAAAGAGAAATTATTTTAAAATTAAATTGATTTTAAAAAATTAATTTTACATTAAATTAGTTTTTAACAAGTTTTAAATTAGTTTTAAACATTGAATCAGTCTCGAATTAATTTTTGAATTAGTTCTTGATTTATTATTTTTAAATAAAAAAATTTAAATAAAAACTAATTCGATTGTATAAACAATTCAATTAAACCAATTAATTTTATAAAATAAGATATTTATTTTTTCTTGAATTAATTCAAGAAAAAAAAATCAATTCGATTCGATTCAAACTGATTTTTTTAACACTCCTATGTGTGAGATTAATTCTTTCTGAGACATGTGATATTTTTTCCCAAACAAAATCTTCTTCTTACACGTGATCAAAAATTAATTTTTTGTTAGTATGCTTAAGAATTATTTACTGTTGTTGTGCTTGACCATATTGGTTATTTTGTTGTTATACAAACTATTTGAAAACATATAAACTAAAATTATTTTAAATTGATCAATAATATTTATATTATTTAGATAATTAAATTGTAAAGTTATATTTATTTCCTTTTTGTTTACGAAAGTTATATTTATTTGGTAAAATCGTAAAACCAAAGAAAAAAGCACTTTGGATTTTATTTGTAAAAGAGTGACGACTTTGCTTATGTATGGGAAAAGTATATTCTATACCAGAAAACAAGCGGAAAATATATTCAGCGACAAGTAGGAAACATCGTTACATCATGCGTTATGTCACCAGACACTTATACGTAGTTACGTACTTAAGCTGGATTCGTTATTTATTTTTATTTTATTCATAAATAATAATCGATTATTTTTATTCATTAAATTACTTTTCAAATTTGTAATTAATTTAATATTTTTTATGTAAAAAGGAAAAACTATTAAAACAGAGAAAACTTTCATTAAAAAACAAAAGGAAAGAAAAATAAAGACTGTAATAAGACTATGAGAATTATTTATTAATAAATTTTAGATAAAAATATAATTTAAAATATATTTATTTTCCCTCTTAAAATTTGAATTAGATGTTTTTTTTTAAATTATAATTGACCGTTTTCATTTGTTAAAAATACTATTTTAAATAAAGTCTTAAAAAATTAGATTTCAATTAATTTTTTTGTATTTATATAAAAATTTAATTTGTGATCCTAAATGTTAATATTATTCTATGTAAATATTTCATCCTCACATATGTATATTTAAAGAATTGACATTACATAGACTCTCAGATTTTATATATAATCATAAAATAATATTTTCAAATTTTATTACATATATAAAGAATATGTAAATTTATATTCTAAAATAATTTTTTTATTATTATGTTATAAATATGAAGTATAAATTTTACAAATAATTAATTTTTTATATAATACTTAAGTGACTATGTAAGTCTCCTATCCCAATTATGTCACTTCCACTCAGACCAATTGGTACATTTTATCAGAATCAATTGAAAATATGTATTTGATTTCTAATAATAATTATACAAATATATACATTTTTTTTACACGTTTTAGTTAATTGTGGAGGCTTTCATAAATCACCACACATAAATCAAAGGAAAAAGAAAAGGTGACGATTTTGCTTACGCAATGAAATGCGTATTCTAGTTGGGCTTGGGCTTCGGCCCTTCTTGTCAATCTAGAATAAAAAAAGAGGGAGGAAGCAAGCTGGTAAAAGCGTATTATAATAAAAGTTGATTACATTTATTCTCAATTCAAAATGAAGTATACTAACCATAGGTTTAGCGAAGTTAATGCAACCAGACAATCATAAGCTGCCAAAATACATATATCACCCAAGTGTGAACATCGTGCCAGAATTAAAGTGTCCATATACGGCTTCTTCGTTCGTATGTTAGACTATATATAGAGAAAATTTCCTTAACATGATCACATCCTATCCTACAAATTACAACTGAAGATCAAGATTTCCACTACAAAGTTAATTATACTACCAATTTCTCACTCAAAACTTAGGGAAAATGATTGAGATACTTCTGAATTTGCAGCTGTTAGCTCCTTTCTTCCTTTTCTTCATCTTTCCAGTGTTTTTCTTCTTCTTTCTCACGTCCTCATGTCCTACTAAAAGAAGCATCACTATCCCAAAACCATACCCACTGATTGGTCACTACTTAGACCTCAAAGGCATCGGCAACCGCCGTATCCAGTGGCTATCCGACATCGTCAAAATCTCACCGGCTACCACGTTCACCCTCCACCGCCCCTTAGGCCGCCGCCAAGTCATCACCGGCAACCCCGCCACCGTTGCGCACATTCTCAAGACCCGTTTCTCCAACTACCAAAAGGGCTACACCTTCATTCACACCCTCTCCGATTTCCTTGGCACAGGAATCTTCAACGCCGACGGAAACACCTGGAAGTTTCAGAGGCAAGTCGCCAGCCACGAATTCAACACTAAGTCTCTCCGCAAGTTCGTCGAACACGTCGTGGATGTCGAACTCTCCGACCGTCTGGTCCCCGTCCTCGCTTCAGCAGCAGCCCAAGACAAAACCCTCGATTTTCAGGACATTCTCCAACGTTTCGCGTTCGACAACATCTGCAAAATCGCTTTTGGGTATGACCCAGAGTACCTGACGCCATCAGCAGAACGGAGCAAGTTCGCAGTAGCATACGAAGAAGCGACCGAGATCAGCAGCAAACGGTTTCGCGAGCCGTTACCGTTAGTGTGGAAAATCAAGAGAGTACTTAACATAGGTTCGGAAAAGAAACTAAGAATAGCAGTGAAGGAAGTGCACGAGTTCGCGAAGAACATAGTTAGAGAGAAGAAAAAGGAGCTGAAGGAGAAGGAATCTCTAGAATCTGTTGACATGCTTTCGCGGTTTTTAAGTTCGGGACACTCCGATGAAGAATTCGTGAAGGACATAGTTATAAGTTTCATACTGGCGGGGAAGGATACGACGTCAGCAGCGCTGACATGGTTTTTCTGGCTGCTATCGAAGAACCCGCGGGTGGAGAAGGAGGTTTTGAAGGAGATAATGGAGAAATCAGAGAGTCCAGTGTACGATGAAGTGAAGGAAATGGTTTACATCCATGCTTCGTTGTGTGAGAGTATGAGGTTGTACCCGCCGGTGCCGATGGACACAAAAGAAGCAGCGGACGACGACGTTTTGCCGGATGGGACAGTGGTGAAGAAGGGGACGTTGGTGACGTATCACGTGTATGCGATGGGGAGAATGGAGAGTATTTGGGGTGAGGATTGGGCAGAGTTTAAGCCAGAGAGGTGGTTGGAGAAGCTTCAAACAGGAAAGTGGAACTTTGTGGGAAGGGATTCCTTCACTTATCCGGTGTTTCAGGCTGGTCCCAGGATATGTTTGGGGAAGGAAATGGCCTTTATGCAGATGCAGAGGTTGGTGGCTGGTATTCTCAGGAGGTTCACGGTGGTTCCAGTGCTCACTCCAGGGGCTGAGCCTCACCTCATTTCTTTCTTATCCTCCCTTATGGAAGGTGGTTTTCCGGTCAAGATCGTCGACAGGGAAGCTTCATCTTCAAACTAAACATATTTTATTCAGTACCTACACGTCATTCTACCAACGGTTTTTCTTAAATTTACATATTAGACTTGAGTGTTGTATTACTTGTTTGTGTATTTCTTTTATTAATACTAATCATTCAAACTTTATAAATTACAATGCTAACTAAATTTACATCATTTAGACCAGTGGAAACACAATATTTCTGTTGTACACTTTTTTTGTTCTGTAAAATAAGATTTACATGTTGTTAGTATAATTTTTTTCTTCTATATTTTTTCAGGTGATGATATTTGAATACTTCTTATTTTTAAATACCTTTTCAATATTTCTTATTTTCTATGTTTTTATTTGCATATGACTGCATTTATTATTTATCATACTTATTTTTTTTTCTTTCTAGGTGTACAAAAACATTTAATTTGAATATGGCCGAATATTCTTTTCCTATTCTTTTTATATATATGAGATTGTTTAGTGAGAGAAACATAAGTAAGGAGAGAGGGTAAAACATATTAATAAAGTGATCATAAGTTGAAAGATTAAAAGAGTTCAAGGGAATGTGCAAGAAGTTAAAAATTAAGTAATTCGGGATCATCAAGTATTTATGGTATCGATCGTTGAATTTCTAAATAATATGCATACAATTTTTATTTAATTTTAAAACAATAGAAATATTCAATTAACCGTCCCGAGTTTCCTAATAATTTTTCACAAAGTAGAAACAAAAACGAGATCGGTCATTATAATAGTTACTAGTACTATTTAAAGAAGACGACAACAAGAGGAAGGAGAGTCGATGGGGTCGTGTCATTTGAAGCTGATGCATCTATGAATTTGTTATTGCTGGAATAGGGTACATATTAAAATATAAAATATACTTCATTACGAGGAAATTGATTTAACAATATGAGCAAGGAACCTACAAGTGTTGTTGCTATGTGCAGGATATGGATAATGAATTGTCCCATTCTTTAATTGCAGTGGAAAGAATCGCTCCCTGGGACAGCAGAATAACAAATTAAATACTTGTTCATCAGTTTCCGGGAAACAGATAAAGAACGAGTTTCAATAACCTTCTCTATCAATACATAAGAAGAAGAAAATAAAATAAAACAAAATGAATATATTTCGTATGTACAAGCTAACATCAATATGGTCTCACATTTTAAAAATCTTTCTCATCCTACTTAGCGTCTTAAATTAAACACTTATAAATTAAACAGAGTTTGGCATTTTTATCTTAAAAAAAACCTTAATAACAAGTTTTTCAATTAATTAACATAGTTCTAAGATAAAAGCTAATACAAATTATGCATAACATTATTTTCTTCTTCTAACTTACGATGAGGATTCACTCATAGCTTTCCACGTGTAGCTTCTAGCCTTGATAGCGTACGTAATGGTTGCTTATACCGTGTGTGGTTTAATTTAATTTTGTGGATTGCATTTATATAATTACTCTTTTCTTTGCCATATAAAATTTTATCTTGGTTTAATTTCTCCTTTTATTTCTCTATGCATAAAAAAAAAATCTCCTTCTATTTCTCCAACTATCTGTATAATCCATTTGCCTTTAAATTTATGGCAAGGGCACCACGTTCTCTCAGACTTTACTAACTTCCATAATTCCTCGTATATTGGCATGAATTATTTATTCGTCCAAGTTAGTAATTAAAGTCTTCTATATTCTATATATCATTGTACTTGTATATTTATGGCACACTTCATGCTCTCGCCACTTGAAACTATATTAATCCTCCCGTTGTCCCGCACTTATATATATATATATATATATATATATATATATATATGGAGCTCATCCCAAGTAAAATGGGTTAATGAATCCCATTTTTAATGATCAATAGAAATCATACACTTATCTTATTTTAAATTTTACCATTAATGTAGCGATTATTAATGTATATCCTTAATTTTTCTCTTTTTTTTTACAACATCCTTAATTTCTCTCCCATGTATAAAACTTTTAAATACTTATAATATATGTCATGTATCTTTCTTTATCAAACACTCTTTGTTATTATTTTTTTTTTTACAACTTATATTTTTATACTTTTATCGATAACTTTAAAATGTTGAAAAAGGATTCAAAAGTATTATATTTTTTTCTTGGCAAAAAAAGTATTATACTTATAAGTTGTAAATAAATAAAATAAAGATAACAGGGTGTGTGATAAAGAAAAATCTATGGCATATATATTGTATGTATAATTATAAAATTGAGAAATATTTTACACAAAAATATTATGAGAGAAGTTAATTAAGGATTCTGTAAAAAAAAAAAAAGACAAAAATTAAGATATGCGCATTAAATGTGATAAGCATTTCATTAATGGTAAAATCTAGAATAAAACATGTGTTTAATTTTTATTCATCATTGAAAATATAATTAATTGTTCTCATTTTCACTTGGAATCAATTAGACAAATCGTTTGATAAAGTTTGAATCGGTTAGTCGGTTACAGCCTGGTTTAAGTGGACAAAAATTTGTTGTCCCTGTTCCTCCCATCAAATTGTACCAGTTCAAGTAACAAATCAGATATGTAACATGTGCAAACGACATCAATTTTCAGTTTAACCTTAACACGTGTGAGGTGGAATTTTTAATTGAGCTGACACAATTTTACTGGGGACAGAGATGGGAACAGGCTTATGAGACAGTAGTTTTCCGTCCGGTTTAAGTATACTTGTTTCCATCACAACATGACCAAAAAGACATGCTTGAATTGAGAAAATTTTAAATGCTGTAGAAATTTTTGCTTTTATTGCGAGTTCATTTGTCTTCAAGCTTTCTGTGTAAGTAAAAGATTGGGAGTTTGTGTATTTTAATTGGTTTGAGATTTGGGTGTGGTACGTTAGTTCATGTATACTTTTGTATTGACCATATATAGGTCTTCTCTTCTGCCTATATAGATCATAATATGCAAGGTAGAAAAGCTGTAGCTAGTTTCTCTATTTACAATAACAATAATTTATATAACTTAATTAAAAAATTAAAAATAATATGAGAAATGAGATATACACTATTATATCTAATTACAAATGTATTATGTATGAAAATTTTATTAATTTTTATAATAAATATTTTAAAAATATCAACAGAATTTTTTTATTGATTGATAATACAAAACTATTTTACATTATATTCGTATGACAGTTAAACTCAAATCATAATTGCTACAATTTTAAATAAAATATAATTTAATATCAAATTGAATTTAGAATTAATAGCATAACTATAATAATAATAATTTAAATTTTTAAAAAAATTTAAAATCCAATCCCATTCTCATTTATTGTGTGTAGAGATTACTATAAATGATTAATGATAAAAGATCTAAAAAGTTAATTAATTGAAAAAGTTAGAAGAGTTAGATATCACTCTTAAAATGCTCATATATACAGTTATACTCAAACCACATATATATATATATATATATATATATATATATATATATATATATATATATATATGATAAGATTAAATATTAAAATAAAATACTTTGTAGACATATTAATATTTAAATTATAAGAATAAATATATATTTCATAGTATGTATCATAAAATTTTACTAAAAAAGAATACCTTTATTGTACTATTATATTTTTTATGTAACAAATACTTTTTTTAATAAAATATTATTGTTTTTGAATGCTTAAAATTACTCTTAAAGCTAGGTTGATTTTAACAAAAACTCGATATTTATATCGTATAAATGATAATAAACATTTTACTGATCAAGGGTTAATGGGTAGGCTCAGTAGAGGGTGGTGGTAGTATATGTTACTGTAGGACTTAAGTTGTGATGCAGACATCTAAAGCTCAGGATTTCAGGCAGATTTTTCTATACATGTGCATTGCCTAGTGTATGGTCATAAAAAGACTATCCAATTACTTTGTTAGTTGTTTCATTTGTATTAATGGTTAAAATGTCACTTATAGGATGATGAATCTAAATGTCAATATATATTTTTCGTGAGTTGATGAAGGGATTGAACTTAATTGAGGCGATGAAAGCCAAAGTGAAGAATTGCAGAGGGCACATTTAGTTTTATTATTGGTGTTAAAGTTAGAAAGTTAAGATATCGTGTAATATCAATGTTTGTTAATTATGATTATAATTTTACAGATTTACTGGCAAGCAGAGCTTTGGTAATTTGATGAACATTTGATCATCTTTGTAATTACTCCAACATCAAAGTATTTTTGATTTGTAATCTAAAATGATGTATATACTATGCTCAATTCACTATATAATGAAAATGTGAGAAGAGTATTCAAATTAATTTTGCAATGAAAAGTTTTTTATTTGAATTTTTGAAGGTAAGGGTTATGAACATAAACAATTGTATTCGTTAGAAGGAAATTCGCCGCAATACTTAATTGAAATAGCATTCAAAGTACATGGTAATCCGGGACTTAGGTACATGTAGGTAACCTTTGTATTTTTGTATGATCAAGACTTAGGTGAAAGTATAAAGATAAAAACAACACCTAATATGCGAGAAATGATATAGTAGTCTGAAACCACCACATCATCCGTTATGATTCCATCCAATGGCAACATGATGACACATGGCAGGTAATTAATTCTAATCACAATCCCAAAAAATTGCACTTAATATGTGCATTTAAATCATGTTCGAAGCCAAAATACAATACTTGTTATCTCAAGTTGTTTTAGGTTGTTTTATAAAGACTAACAAAAGTTAATAAATAAATAAATGAGAATAGAAATTTTATAAAACTAATTTTATTGAATAGATGAAAAATAATTATATTAATATTATGTTAAAAAATTAAAGTGAATTTTTTTAGAAAAATTACTAAAAGAAATAATTAATATTATATTAAAAAATTAATATAATTTATTCGGACAATTTTTTTTTTCATTTGACACTTATCTTTAGGACCATAAGAATAGAAAACTATTATTGCATATTTGGTCCGTGAGGTGACAACCTTCGAGTAGGAATGAGTTCCATCATCTGCTTGGCATTTAATGTTAAGCTAGATGTTGTAGCAGCAAGTAGCAGTGGGGGAAATGAAGTCATTGTAGTAGGTGGTGATGTTTGTGTGTTGCGGGGCTTAAATGTAGTTGCGACATAATCAGGACCAACTGTGTAGTGAATGAATGCCTTCTGCATGAATAACACATAAACTCTGTAGGTAGGCTTATCTCCACCATCATATGTTTTGCGAGCAAGATCACAAAAAGATCTAAAGAGAAAGAAAAACGACTGGATGAAAATAGATGAAAAACGAGTAATAGTTTTATAAAATTAAACTTATTATTAATGTTACATATAGTTGGTGTTGCAACGATACTTGTCATGGGTCTCGAGTTTGGTTTATGGGATCAGTATGGAACTTTTCTGGGTTGCCTTAAGCTGGGAGGTTGGCTATCATTTATGTTTATTAATTATTAGGGAGTTCTGTCTGTATTAGGCTTTGTTTTGGTGCACTGGTTTTTTGTTTTTTACACAGATTCAGGTTATGCTAGGAATGCAGTTCTCTGTTCAGTTTTGCTTTCTATCTGTACTTGTAACTGGGAGTCTGTTGCTGTATGCTTTGGTGGTACAACTTGTTCCTATCCCCATTTTAATGAATTTCATGATTGGCTTATAAAAAAAACATTAAAAAACTAAAATAATATTTATTAGGAGTATAAGTAAAAAAAAATATTAATATTATATTAAAAACCAAAATGATTATTATTTTAAGATTTATTTTTTCGTTTTACACAACATTTATTATGAAATGAATGGAGTATATGATGATCCTCAAAGTCAAATTAATTACCATACATCCTTCTATCCCCTTAGGTACTAAGTAAGGGAATACATGTGAATTAATGACACCCAAACAAAAACAGTAATTAATAAATAATAATACATACATATATAAGTATATAGAGGCAACACTAACAATATCCAATCTCTGAAACAACATTATTCATTTAAATAAGATATATAATCATATACATGTTAGCAAATACAACATTATTCATTTAAATAAGATATAATCATTTACATGCACCAATGCAAAACAAACTAAAATGCTCATGCATCTGAAACAACTTTTCTTTAAGCAATAATAAACTAGTTGCGTCTTCTAACATGGTAAATATATCTATATCTGCTTTGGGTCCAGACTGTATTAAAATGATTGCACTGACAATCAACAAAGTCCAGCCTTCTCAGACCCTTTAATTAAAGTCTTAAAAAGTATTATTATAAGTTTAAACCATGGGAGTTGTAAACTTTGTCTACAAGTTAATTATAAGCAGCCGACATCTGATTAATGATAAACACTTAAAACAAGAGAGTATAGGACTATTCAAATACTCTTAAGTGAGTCTTGCATGACTATTATGTTGGCAACTTTTCAAGATGTATTGTGCCAATAGCACACCTAAAACATGCCTTCACCTTCACGTGATAGTTGTGTAATTTTAATTTGTAATGTTGTTTTAGTATTACAAAATTAGTCAAACTGACACACTGTGAGGACGCTATATAAACTATCGCAAAACACATAACGAAAATCATTTTAAATTGATAAATAATATTTATATTATTTTGATAAAAAAAAAAAAACAATTGTACGTAAAGTTCTACTGTATTTTTATATCGTAAAACCAAAAGAGAAGCACTTTTGAATTTATTTGTAAAGTGACGACTTTGCTCATGTAAGCAAATGTATATTCACAGAAGTAGGAAACATCGTTACCTCGGATCATGCATCATGCCACCAGACACTTGCGTAGTTACGTTGGAGTGTTTCCTTATTTATATATAGACTTTCTCGACCGTTAGAAAACTCACAAAATAACAATTGCAAATCTCCACATCATCTGTCTAGTATCTGAACTTAGGAAAAAATGATTGCGATGTTTCTGAATCTGCAGGTGTTAGTTCCTTTGTTCTTCTTCTTCATCCTTCCCGTCCTCTTCTTCTTCTTCCTCGGACACTCTTCTGCAGGTTTGAAGAAGAAGAAAGAGACAGATTCTAGAAGAACCATCACTCTGCCAAAAACATACCCATTAATTGGTTCTTACCTAGCCATCCAAGCCGTCGGCAACCGCCGTATTCAGTGGTTGTCCGATATGGTCAAAATCTCCTCCGGCGCTACCTTCACCTTCCACCGCCCCTTGGGCCGCTCGCACGTGTTCACCGGCAACCCTGCCACCGTAGAATACATTCTCAAGACCCGTTTCTCCAATTACCAAAAGGGCAGAACCGCTATTAACATTCTCTCCGATTTCCTCGGCACAGGAATCTTCAACGCCGACGGCAACACTTGGAAGTTTCAGAGACAAGTAGCCAGCCACGAATTCAACACAAAGTCTCTACGAAAATTCGTGGAGCACGTGGTCGATGCCGAACTCTCCAACCGTCTCGTTCCTATCCTCGCTTTAGCAGCAGCACAAGGCAAAACGCTTGATTTTCAAGACATTCTCCAACGTTTTGCGTTTGACAACATCTGCAAAATCGCGTTTGGCTTCGACCCAGAATACCTGAAGCCGTCAGCTGAACGGAGCAAGTTCGCGAAAGCCTTCGAAGAAGCAACGGAGATCAGCAGCAAACGGTTCCGCGAGCCGTTGCCGTTAATATGGAAAGTCAAGAGAGCACTTAACATAGGTTCGGAAAAGAAACTAAGAATAGCAGTGAAGGAAGTGCTGGAGTTCGCAAAGCACATAGTGAGAGAGAAGAAAAAAGAGCTAAAGGAGAAGGAATCTCTTGAATCTGTTGACATGCTTTCACGGTTTTTAAGTTCGGGACACTCCGATGAAGACTTTGTGACAGACATAGTTATAAGTTTCATATTGGCGGGGAAGGATACCACCTCAGCGGCGCTGACGTGGTTTTTCTGGTTGTTATCGAAGAACCCGCGTGTGGAAAAGGAGGTTTTGAAGGAGATAATGGAGAAATCAGAGGCTCCGGTGTACGATGAAGTAAAGGATATGGTTTACACACATGCAGCCTTGTGTGAGAGCATGAGGTTGTACCCGCCGGTGCCTTTAGACACGAAGGAAACAATGAACGATGATGTTTTGCCGAGTGGGACGGTGGTGAAGAAGGGGATGTTTGTGACGTATCACGTGTATGCGATGGGGAGAATGGAGAGTATTTGGGGTGAGGATTGGGCAGAGTTTAAGCCAGAGAGGTGGTTGGAGAAGCTTCAAACAGGAAAGTGGAACTTTGTAGGAAGGGATTCCTTCACTTATCCGGTGTTTCAAGCTGGTCCCAGGATTTGTTTGGGGAAAGAAATGGCTTTTATGCAGATGAAGAGGTTGGTGGCTGGTATTCTCAGGCGCTTCACGGTGGTTCCCACGGTGGCTAAAGGGGTGGAGCCTCACTACTTTGCCTTCTTGACCTCCCAGATGGAAGGTGGCTTCCCCGTTAAGATTCTCGAAAGGGTGCACTCAGATTGAAACCAAACCTATTCTACTTCAAGCACATCGCAACTTCACTCTCTCGATCAAACCATTTAGTTAAATTTGTTGTCGATCTCAATGCTGAATATTGTCATTTCTTTTCTTCTTTTCTTTCTTCTAATTAATAAAAAAAAATGCGTCTTATGCATTATTAGTATTCACTCCTGATACTTAAGACTTTTTTTTTTTAATTTTAAGTAAGAAAGAACTGTACGTAAAAAAACAAAAAAAATACTGTGCAACTGGGTTAGTGAAGATTATTCTTATACATTCAAATAAGATGTTGAGATCTATGCTAATAATATTAAATTCCGTGTCTCTTTAGAGCTAACCCGAGGAATAGAAGAGGAAATTGTAAAAAAGTCAATTAGATGCTGTTTTTTTATATGTTTGTCAAATTTTTATTGTTTATTTTAGTATTTTGCGCGTCAAGCATATTTTATGTGCAGCGAATAGTGTAGCAAATCGATCGACTAGATAGTTACTCCTTATCTCAACTTTATGGGCTTCGTATATTATTGAGCATGTTCCACCTAAATGTTGTACTTATCTTAGAAATATTTTATGGGATTTGGTAGAATTAGATTCTAATTTTTTTTAAGGGGATAGTTATTTAAAAAGAGTATGTGAGTTGTTGAAATTTTTTTGGTACAGTCTTTAATTCTCAGAACAAAAATTTAGATTGTAATTTTTTTGGTAGGCATAGGACCTCCTTCATATCAGAAATGAAAAATAGTTTTTCTTAGCTTTGGAAGAGAGGGGGAAAGGGACTATAAATATAAGAATGAATATTATTAGCGTATGGATCCGTTTAATTTTTACCCAAGTTTCTTTATTAAAATTCTTAACAGTGGAACTTTATTTTTTTCATTGTACCAGTTTATTGTTAAAATCTTATTATAAAGTTAAAAAAATATTTGGTAAAATAAGTAAGTAAATAAAATCATGATATATGTCATTTGACCTTTTCAGTATTTATATATTTGTTTTTTTTTTTTTTCGGGGGAACGCAATAAAATATATTTAACTTTGGAAATGTTATTTGTATCTTTTTTACTTGTACTTTCCTCACATACTCGGAACTCTTGTATCTCTAATTCTCCATACGTACTAATCGGGTGGGAGTTTAAGATTCTAAATTTCTAACAGCTTCATTAAGTGGAATGTACTTCGGGCTATCAAAATGGGCCAGAGCGACCTTGACCCATCACTTGTTACAAACATTAGAGGGTTGCTATTTGCAGTTTTTTCTACTCTTCCACTATACAATTTTTATGACATTTTATAATATCTAAACCACCCTCAACTTTTAACGCCTTTCTTTAGAACTTCTTTAATGGAAGAATTCATTTTGGATTCTTGGATTATTTTTTTTGGGTCTCATAATATCACATAGGATGCAAGAATTTTTGTCATTTTTATTCTAGTGGTAGAACTTGTAGAAGCAAATAACACAAGAATGAATATTGAATTGTGTTTTTAGAAAATTAAAACTTTTTCTAAGATTGAAAACACATTTATCTTGTGATGCAGGTAAACCAAAAACAATTAGAGAAAAACAGTTTTCTTTGTAAAACAAAACAAAATATAAGATCTAAAACACAAATTCAAACTCTTTGTTAGTTAAAACAACAAAAGGAAACACATAAAAAATTATATTGATTCATCTCAAACCCGAAATTACATCCAGTTATTGGCAACCCACCAAGTTTTCATTAACTTATCAAAGTTACAAGTATTTTTTCACTTTACACATGCAAGTTCTACCCCAAGATTGACTTAAATCCATTATTCTTTGTCCTATCAAGTCAATGTTAGCTCTATACAAATAAAAAAAAAAATTGTTAGAAGTTTGCACACTGATTAAGTTTGTGATGACCTTATAGATAGATAAAACACTCAATACTTTTAGTCTTTTCTCTCATGGTATACAAAGTATTTTGAGAGCTTAGTATTTATACAAATATTTATAGAAAGTTTTCAAGAAAGAATGAAACAATATGTTCATGTAGATGATTCGTGTCTTATTTTTTCAAAGCTTCTTCTATATATAACATTCGTCTTCAAGTACTCGTTGTTTGGTTGGATTCTTCGCTCTGCTATTCGTCTGAAGTTTTGAACTTGTTGAAACATTTAATAAATGCATGTTCCTTCTTCATGCAAAGTCCATGCTAATAGGTTTGCATGTCTTCTACTTTAGTAGAGAAGTCATTTCTTTTATCATAATAAGTCTGCAACAACAGAGCACACTTTTTGATGAAGATTCGCGTCTTCCAGACCGTGGACTTTATTTATACTTCATAGGACTTTGACAAATCTTAGGAGAATGTTTTCTGCATGAAAGAATCTCATACATAGTATTAAATGAAGGTCTTAATTGTATTACTTAAATGCTATGTCAAATCGTCTTATGAATGTATTGTTTAAAAATATAGACACAGAGATACATATCATGATTTGATAGCATATCAGACACAACTTTTACCATTTTGTATTTATTTGCATCTAATCAAAATAATTAGAAGTCATGATTCATCTTTAAGACATAATTATTTTTTTACTTAACAATATCCAATTTGGTTTATTACATTTTACTTGCACAGAAGAAAAAAACATAACCTCTATTTTCTCTTAAATGACATTAAAAAAATAATACTTTTTTTTATATACAAGTGAAGCTTAAGAACTTCTGTTAAAGATATTCTTATTCTTCTTAATTGTATACTTATTCAATGTCCCCACCCATAAAATCTTCTCACTTCTCCCTTCTCCAATATCCTACCCCTCTAACCAACCTGATGTTGCTCTTCGTTGTTTTCGAGTGAGTTTTGGCATGCATCTTCACATGAATGTAATATTGATCCAAAATTTTAGTACGACAAATGATTAAATTATATTAGTGTAACTTAATTATCTATTACATCATTTTATAACTTGATATAAAATCTAATTTTTATTAATCCAACCGTTGAATTATATTTACATATTATAAAGATTGTCTAAGTCAAATTTTGTCAAAATTGATCAAAAATAATAAAGTAATCAAATAATTCATATTTTAGTATATTTTGAAAATTTTATATTATATTATTTTTTATCTGTATGAATGAGATAATAACTAATTTTAGATTAATAAAAAATTTGTATATATGATTTATGTGAAAGAAATTTTCAATCCAATAGTATATTTTAAGAAAATATTATCCAATCCAATTAAAAATTATTGAATAGTGTAATAATTGGTCAAAGTTATATAAATATAATTTAATTTTTCTTTTATATAAATATATATATATATATATATATATATATATATATATATATATAATTTGATTTTTCCTTATTTGATTCTTTCTAATGTAAGTTCAAATTTCAGACCATTATAAACCATAAGAAGTTGAGAGCCAAAAAGTAAAATACATATTTGTAAGAAAGAAAATTAAAAAATAAATTCTCAAACTATGAAAGCTAGTAATTCCGTGAACGGTGAAGTAGCATGTACATGACTTCCTGACCGCGAGGAGGGTGCCACGTTTCTTTTTCTTTGCTAGCTTTAGTCGCTTTAGATTGGGTCGCATTCAATATTCACTTCTTTCCTATGTTGCTTCCTTATGTTTTGAATTAATCAAAAGTTATTTTTTCCGTCACTTGGATTTGAATTCACCTCGATCGTTAGTATGATACGATCAGATTTGCCGCTCGAGCCACGTATCTCTTCATGCACTATTCACGTTTTGAAAAATTAAAGAAGAAAATAATTTTTTGAACATTAACACTAGAAAAAAAAGGAAAAAAATGAAATTGAGAGATGAAAGAAGAGTATAAATGTATCTCCTTGGTGGTTTGGATGGAGTGAAGTAGAGAGGATTTGTAAAAATAAGCGGGCCCATAAAAAATTCAATCCGTGCACTAGAGCCGTACGTAAAATGGAGAGAAAAATGAAAATATTTGTTTCAATTCCACCCTTTTATGGTTTTAGATATTTATTAGTGTTGTTTGAATACTCTCACGATTTATTTTATTGGTGTAAAATTTTTATTTTATGTGTATTTTTATTTTATTTTTTTATTCACTCAAATAAATAGAGAGAAATTCCTCTATTTCCAATATTAATTTTTTATCTATCCATAACATTTTTTCCATTATATTTATATTATTTATATTTCGTTTCTTTTTATTTCACTCTAAATTCAAACACAACAATATAATCAAATTGTGCAATTGTATATTACATTGTAATTCTCATTCTCTAAGCTAATGAATATGACATCAGAAATGTGATAATAAGCCCTAAAATGAAAAGGATCTCTTGGGAGATTAATATGACAGCAACTCCCCAGTTAAGTACTTTGGTTAACTACTTATAAACACCATATCTAAGATATGTTAATTAATATTTAAACAACTTAGACACATACGTACGTTGTTTACACTTTCTATTTAATTTATTGACAAGGTCATGTATATTATTTTTTTAATGCGATACTGGGTAGCGCGTATAAGGGTGTTTGGAGTCCAAGGTATGCTGTTTCCCATTTTTCAACCTTCAAACATTAATAGTCAATTCAAAACTTTAAAAAATTCAAACCCAACCACTATATATACGTTTGTATGCCTGCCAACAATTCCACTTTCATATTCTAGCTCCAATAAACTTCTCTATTCTACATTTCAACCGGTGAATTAAGCTCCTTCTATTTCAAAGTGCTGAAGGAGAACACTTAATTTCTCTCCGTTTCTTCATTTTCTTAGAGGGGATATAATTAATTACCAATGGCTCTCTCACACAGAAGGATCCTCTTCACGGTTTTTCAGATTCTTTTGTTCACCCTCATCATTTTTGTTGCTTCTCCGGAATCTGGGGTAGCTTGCAGGCCATTGTTCTTGCATTATCAATGGTCATGGGATTATGGGCTTCTCATGCAATCACTTCCAAACGCACCGGCGCCACCGTCAACGGGAGATCCAACTCATCCTTGAGCCCGTTTGAAATGGACCAACGGATATTCACATATATATTATAGCTAAGGAAATTAATATATAGAAGCTGTCAACGAAATACGTACCAACCTTAATTGTCCATACGTGATATGTGTGATTCGAGCAATGACATTCTCGTTGCACATGTTTGACGAGGTTGTAGATTATTTCCATTCTTAATAGTATATTTTTTTAGCGTGGTTTGCATGTTTTCACATGCAAATGCTTTTCAAATATACTATACTTTTTTTGCTGAATTTTTCAAATATATACTAGTTCCTTGTATTCTTGTATTCACATTCAATTGTAACAATCTCACAAAATATATTTACTTATCTGAAAAACATGTAATATATTCTTTTAGGTCAATTGTTATTGTATGTTAACCTTTGGTAATAAATAAATAAAAAATAACGCATTCAAATTATGTATTGACCTCTTTAATTAACGTGAAACACGATTATTAATATGCGGCGTGTTTCAAAAAAAAAAAAATCTATGTGGCGGATAAAGTCGCGCTCGCTCGATCTTCTCTCTGTATGCATTTACTTCTTTTTTTTTTATAAACAAAATAGATGAGAATTTTATTTATTTCACTTTACCTTCTCACCAACTCCGGCATCTATATGCGTATTATTAATTAATATACTAATTATATATATGCATGCTTGCATGAAAAAATTTGTAAATTCATGAGTATCTGCGAATTATATGTGATCCTTCTACAGTTCTACTCTCTGGCTGAAAGCAGGGCTGCAGGGGCCTAGCCAGAAGTTTAAATTAAGGATGTCAAGAATAAAATAACGGTAAAAAAAAATTAAACTTTTACATGCATATAACATATGTAAGAAAATTAATTTGTAACTAATATTTTTTCACGAAAAAATATATAACTGTATTTAATTAAAAATATAGTATATGAAAAAATAGATTAGGTATATTATTTTTTAATATATTTTAGGAGGGTCACAAAATTATTTTTGAACAAATTTAAATAATTTTTAATTAAAAAATTGAGATGGCCGCAGCCAGCATGTCACCCAGACCAGATGCCTGCGTATTAAGTTGAAAAAACTAGTTATACCGAAATTTGCTCCAAGCCTCCAACTAACATTTGATCTATTTCTTAGTTTATGACTATTACCTGACCCTTAGTTTTTTTAAATCATATTATCATATGAAGTATACATTGGTTTTATCGATGATTAATTTTTATCAATAATTTAATTGATTAATTTAAAAAAAAAAAATTCTTAATCATATTTTTTCATGTAAAAGACTTTAATATAAGACTTTCCTTAAGGTGGTGAAGAATTTAATACTCACACTAATTAATGACTTTTTAATACTTGTGTTCTTCTTTTACGTCCTAAAAAATAAAAAAGCAAACAAAGATGGCTTTACAGACTTAGCAGTTATCACGTTCCTTTCCGTGCATGGCTGCCACCAAATTATTGGTGACTTGGATGCAGTTAATGGCCTATCTTGTGTGTTGAATTGACCATTGAATTTCAATCGGCGATTCCAATAGTTGCCATTAGAGCATGGCAGCGGTATGATCTGTACAGTTTAAAACACCCTAATTTGGCCAAAAGTGTGTTTGGATGGGAGAATTTAAAATTTAAAAGAATTTAAAATTTTAAAAGTTTCAAATACTTCAGATTTGTATTTAGATAAAAAAAAGTTAAATTTCTTCATTTTCAAAATGACCTTGTGATCGGAGGAGAGAGAGATGGCTATGTCTTTTCGTAGAGGACGGCACGGGAGTCGCCGTAGTTGGAGACGACGAGTTTGTCCAGCATGGCGACGACGATGACGACGGTGGATCTGGCGGCATTGCAGTGGGGAGTCTGGAGCTCGCACCTGTAGGTGAAGGTCTGGTTGCTCTGGCTCCTACGATTAACCTCGTCGTCCATGCGAGCGAATCCATTCTCCATCGTCAGCTTTCACTCCAAATTCTCGTGCGCGGTCAATTTCTTCATTCACGATCTCGTGTAACCACTCCTTGCACATAGTCGCTACCTGTGGAAACGAAAACGATACAACTTCTAAGAATCACAATTCACAAGCACAACCAGATCCATTACTATTTAGCAGAGGAATAGTGAGAGAATATGAACATGAGAGCAACCCTGACTGTCGAAAACGCCAAAGTAGTGGAAGCCTTGGGTGAAGGAAGGCCGCACCAAAATGGAATCTTCCATGTCTCTTCTCCTCCGCAAACTGACGTCACGCCGAACTTAGGAGAATCTTCAACTTTCGACCTTTGCTGCAACCTCCAGGTGCTTGTCTCCAACCTCTGCCGCAGCCTCCAAGCGCACGGCTCTGATCTCGTTGTGCGCGTTAGGAAGCCCGAGACAGTGCTGGCAAAGCTCGTCAAGACGTCGTATCCTAAGTTTGCAAGAGAGAGAGAAGAGGAAGAAACTGTTGCAAATGATGGAGGTGCAAGAGATTAAAATACTTGAATAAAAGACTGAAATTTTAATTTCTTATCAAATTTTTTTATCAAAATATCTTATTTCACTGAAAAGTAACTAAAATTCTTTAAAAAATTAAATTACCCTATTAAAGTTTTTCATCCAAACACACTCTTAAAAAATTTTAAATCTAAAACTAGCTAGAGGCTAAGATGACTTCTATTGGTTCAATGCACAAGTCAAATTTCAAACAAATGGATCAGTCAAATTTTGATAAATTCTTAGTATACCCTTAATTTAAACTTAGCAGTCAAAATAAACCCCTAAAACAAAATAAGTCAAAATTTTAAGAGTGACATACAAGAAATACTTTAACCCTTAAACATATAGCTTGTCACGTTAGAGATATACATTACACTTGATTTATACGTGGCAAGTTGAGGAGGCATACACCAATTAGTCGAGAATGAAGCCACCAATTCATTCATTCTGAAATAAAAAGATTATTTTGAATTGAAAAACCTATCCATTAAATATAAACATAGATGAGACAATCCGACAAACTCAATTAACCTACGTTAATTATTAGTGGACATATATATATATATATATAAGTTTGGTTAACCTCTCTAAAGGTTGTCAAGATATAAGTGGATGTGATCTTATTATAAAATTACATATATGGCTGTTTTGTTAGACTTTTTAATGTTGTGATAAGTGAATGAGTTATTAACATCATAATTATATTATTATCTAATGTTATTATTTGACAATTAATATTAAAAAGAAATTTTTTTGAAGGGTTAAACTCAAAATGCCATAGAGATCAAAAGGTTATTATAAGTTATAAAATATATTACAATTCATAATAAATATCTTTAATTATAAAAATTACACAGAATAGATTATACATTAATGGTGTAACATAATTTTACATTATCATTCAATCATAACTCACTATATATGATAAGTTTGTTAATTTTTGTGATAATTAATTATCATAAAAGTCATATCAAAGATGATTTGTGATTGTATGATAATATAAAATTATTTTACACTATTAATATATGATCATTAAACTCTAAAAATTATATAACATAATGGTATAATTAAGGTCCATTACATTCACATGTAAGATACCACTTGTATGTTAATTTTGTTAACTTTTATAATAACTAACTTATTTCTAACATAATTGGTGATTGATTGATATTAAGATGTCACTACATAGATTTTAATCTCTAATAATATATTACATTTTTCTAATATAATTTTTTAAAGTAAATAGTCTTTACATTAATAATGTAATGATTGAATTTATATGTTATTATTGATCAATTAGAGATTGATATGTATAATAGGTTGATAGAATTTTATAATAATTATCTTAAAAATTATGTCTTTCATGATTTCTCATAGATTAAGAATATAAAAAATTTACATTGTTAATACATAGAAAACTAAATTAATATATTTAGTATATAAAATTAGAATAATAATATATTGATAAAGATATGCTATCAATATATTCTTTAATACACTCTTCAAGTACATACTCTATATTAGTTGAAATTTATTAAAAAAATATGAATTTTGGTGATTCTCACTTTTTAATTAATGATTATCTCTTTTAATTTTATAATTTTTAATAAATTTTAACTAATAAATGTGTGTTAGAAACAGTATTGTTACAATTCTTATTAGTTCCTTAAAAACAACTCCTCTAATTAGTATATCATATTATTAGTAAATTCATCATATTAATTTTTAGGTTAAATTGATTTTTTGATCATCTAATTTATTTTTTAGATTAAATTTGAATCTCTAATTTTTTAGGTTTAGTTTATTCATCTAATTTTAAAAATTAATTTAATTTAATTTTGCCGTTTAAATTAAATCAATAATATTAAAAAATTGTACTTTGTAGTGATTTAAAACCACTATCAAGTGATAATAAGCCATCACATAACGCATATTTCTTAGCACGGCCAGTTTAATTTAGACGTCAAGCCAAATTAAATTAGTTTTAAAAATTAAAAGATCAAATTAAACCTAAAAATAATTAAAACATAAAATCAAACGTAAACAATAAATTAGATGATAACAAATTAATTTAAACTAATTTTTATTGTGCAAATTCACAATACATATATTAACAGTTTAACTCTCTTTTCGTTAGCCATGTAAATTGAAGCATAGCAAGAAATTAACAATATTTTTCCTTATATATATATATATATATATATATATATATATATATATATATATATCGGGAGAACTTAAATTATTTGTGAAAATAAGTAAGAAATTTTGACAAATTACATACGATATATATTATTTTTACTCCCTGCAAAAATTATATTTCTCAAATAAAGAGAAACATTACCAAAAGTCATTTTTACTCTTACGAGTTTTCTTCATTTTTATCCTTTCACACTCAAACATGTCCATTAGAAAAGTCTCTGTCTCACAGCCACAGATAATATCAGGTGCTGAATTGGACTTGCAATTCATAAACAAAGTTGAACGTAACATGACATGTTATTAGACTGTCATATATATAGTTACCAATTGTTCTTGTGTAACGCATCTCTAGGTTGAAAATTAACTAGATTAAGAGTATTTTTTTTTTTAATTCACATGACATAGATTAAGTGTACAAAATTATTTTAATATTTTGAGTTCTAGTTTTCAGGAGTTTGCACTATTATTTTTTCTTCTTCTAATAATGGTGTTGTGACTTATTCAATGTAGAGAAAAGGTAAATTTTGATCAAGTCAATATTAAGTTTTGAAAATTATTTCTAAAATAATTAAGTGTTATAAAAACCAAAAATAAAATTAGTCAGAAGAAGTTTTCACATATTTTTTTCCCTGTTTTCATCAATTTCGTATCTCCCTTAATTTCACATTATTCTATGCCTTGCTCTATCCTCCACCAGCTCAGCAACATTGTGTACTTGCATTTTGCAAACTGAAAATCATTGTTGAAAATAGATATCAAACATGCTCATAAATTTTAATTTCTATATCCAACACAATACAAATGGAGGCAATATGGAGCGGAAAAAAGTGAAGAATGAAACTTAAATATATATTCTCATGTTCGTAAATTAGAATTATTTTTTACTAGGTATTTCATATAAGGAGCGTGTATATATAACATATTATTATATTTGTAAAACTAACTGCGTGTAAGTTCAATAAGATGTCTTATTTATTTGTTGCTGCAATTAGACTTTTGCATTTGACCCAAATGTATTATAATCACAATGACGTGACCGGGTGTTTTGCGTTCAAGTTACGTGTATTTGATTTATTCTAAATAAAATTCAAAGTTCAAACCTCATAAAATCACGATTACTGAGAAAGTCAATCTACACCGCAAGGGCGCGTTTTAGGAAACATTGGCAAATTAGTCCCAGTGTGTAAGGCTGAGCAACTGTTACTGCATGATTTTCCACTATATATATTCAAATCAGAAGTGTTTGAGTTTTGATTGACAAATTAGTAACGAATTATTCTAAATTTTTAATCAATCTTTTTTAGGTATTTTTCATATTAATCTAATCGATCGAACTTAAAAGATAACCACAGAAGAATTTTCATATGAGACAGACGGGAGAAATTATTGGTGCGTTTATAGAAATATATATTTTTATTTTCAATAATAACAATAATAATTATAAAAATCACTGAATTATTTTTATTTTATTTTAAAATATTATTTGTATATGTGTGGGTATTTAAATATTTAAATTAGCGTTCTAAAAAAATATTTAAACTAGTGATATATTTTCACCATTTAATTTTAATTTATCCATTTTATTTTTTTTCTTTAAATAAGAGCAATTCACTTTTCCTATATTCACCGAGGTTTTTAGAAAGTATAGGCTAACTTTTGTATACACGAAAGGAAAAAATAAGCAAACAATAAAGGAAACAACAAATCAAAGAAATTCATCTAAAAAAATACCATTTGATTAATTTGTGTTAGTTTAAATAGAATGCATACGTTTTTGCTGTAATTGTATTTTTTTTAAGAGAATGCTGCTTATTTTTTATTGTGTTGTCAACCATAAATGATATATTTTCCTATCAATTTGAATAACTTTGTTTTTTTTGCTTTGTGACATTGTTTTAAAAATAAGATATAATATATTTAAAAAAACTGTTTAAAATTAACAAGTGTTTGAATAATTGCAAATGTAGGTGTTATATATAAGGAGAATGAAATATATTTAATAGGAAATGTCCTCAATGTTCAAGACTAAAAGATATTTCTATCACTAGAATAACATCCAATTACCTTGCGTGTCTTGGCTATAAAAAATAGCTAGAAGGGACATTACAGTAAATATGGAAACTAAAATCTTGAAACTGAACCTAGATTCTACAAAAACTAAAAATTACTGTACTTTTTAAGATCAATAACCATACATAATTTCCCGTCCCTTAAATAATTAATATCAGCAAGGAAAAAGACCGGCCGTGGAGAATTTTGACCATTTATTTAATGGTCTCTTACTTTAAGGGTGTTCATTAATTGCTTCAGTTTGATTTCACATATTCGACCATTTGAACTAAATCGATGAGAATTTTATTCATGTGTGTATGAAATTGAGATTAGATCGATCTATAGAAATAAGGAGGATATATAGATTATATAATGCTAAGAAAAATGAATTTGGCTCTTGAAAAAATAAGGTAATTAGTTTAGAGAACTTAGATCCGTGTCTATCAACAATCGTTCAATATGGAGCGCTATTTGAAGGCTTAATAATGCATCTATCCTTGTGCTTCTCTTAATTATATATTCTTTATTTTTCATTTTTCAACAAAGTGGAACTGCACTTTATTTTTGGGAGAATAACTGAATTGGTTGATAGTCAGTGATTAATGGATTCGAGAACTGTTTTTAGTTTCAGCTCAGAAGAACCAATTAGCAGGAAAAATGGGCAAGTGGAATGTTTCAAGAGGATGAAATTGGAATCTACAATGTATAGAAGCTGTTTAAATATTTCTTTTTGGGAGAAATTAGAGATAGAAGAAAGACTCATTTCTGGTTTATATATGTTTTTGGGCAGAACATATTAAAGAAGGTATATGGATATGTACAGGTGGCAAATGAGGAAAATATTGATCCGCCAAGAAAGCGTATCAGATTAATTCTAGCTCATTTGATCAGAGTTATGGATCAATGGCATTCTAAGTGCATTCATGTGGCCATGCCACTCATGGAAACCCGAAATCCAACAAAAAGACTAGAGGCCTAATTGTTGAAGATGGGAGATTTGATGTGCTCATCGTGTAATTGTTGTAACAAGGAAATGGATCACTTGTTTGCAAACTGAGTTTTCATCTAAAATAATTAGTACATGAATTTAGATGAGTATGTTTAACTCTGTTAGTGAATCAATTTACATGACAAATAAGATTGAACACAGATTATGTCAGAAGCATTCATACTACACTTTTATATAAAAGAAAATTCCTTGGTGATGGTATATCTTAAAATACTAGAAAAACATATTAGCTTTATTAACAAAGTTAACTTACAGGATGGACGATCAATTAATATGTTTAAGAAAGAAATGGTCCGAAAGGTTTGTGGTATATGCAGTACTATTTTCCTCGATTTGGAATATTGGATTTAATAATTTGTGGAATATTGGTTTTTTAGAAGATTTCGGCAGAATAATTTTTTTATGTAGTTTTTTTTTTTTGTTCAATTCAGTTGTAGTGTTCTAATCCATTGTATATTGTGTTTATGATTAATTAAATGTGCTGTATATCCAAGAATCTGAGTTTAACGTTGTAAATCTGTTCGGTTATTCTTTTGTATGGGTGAGTAGCCCTTGTGTACTCAGTGGGTTAATCAAAGTGCTTGTTGCTACTAAAAAGAAAAACTAATTGTGCCAACCGGAACTAACATAACTCGTTGACATGCTCGCATGCAACAGGACAACACGGGCGTTTATTCAGCTTTATTGTTCATTTTATGTTGAAGATATAACAACCAAACATACCATGTACTGTTATGTTCTTTTAGGTCTTTGACATCCGCTTTGTTGGGCATACACGGATTTTTGACCTTTTCTATTATGCTTCTTAATTTGCTGGTTTTTCTTCTGTGAATAAACACTTTCTCTCATTTTTTTTTAATTTACACTACTTTATAATTTAATTTCCAATTTACATTACTTTAGACTTTGTGTTTTAATTCACACCACTTTACAAATAAACATGGTCAAAGAGATATCATTGCAAACTCAAATAAACGTGAATACACTTTCTCATCTTTTTGTTCTTTTTTTTTAAATTTAAAATATTATAAAATATAAATATTATATTATATAATTTTTTTTAATTAATTTTAAAATTACTTAGAAATTTTGCACAATAGAAATTTTGGTTACTTTTAACAAACAAGTAATCAAAATACAAGAAGACAAGTATCCTCCACACCATATTTCAAGATCATCATTAATTTTGTCATATTTGCATTATAATTATATCTTTTACTATGTTTCATTATTTTCAACTATCATCTCAGTTACTACACTTTGAAATTTTATGTCTATTGTATAAGATAGATATATCAATTATTTTTTCATTGTATTTTTTAATTTGTTTTAATACTACTAACTAATTTTTTTATTTTTTAATTAATGAACATAACAAAATAAATATCAACAGCACATAAATTTAACTACAAAATTACATACAACATAACTTAAAAATTATACTCTAATTTTATCCAAATTTTTTTCTTTTTCTTTATCTGTATATTTTTCTTTAAAAAAATATAAAATTTAATTTAATAAATAAGTAATTTTAAAACCAATTTAAAAAAATTATATAATATATTATTTATATTTTATAATATTTTAAATTAAAAAAAGATGAGAGAGACTATATTCACGTTCATTTGAGTTTGTAGGTGAGATCTCTTTGACCAGGTTCATTTGTAAAATGGTACGAATCAAAACCCAAAGTTCAAAGTAGTATAGATTGGAAATTAAATTACAAAATGATGTAGATTGGAAAAAAAATAGGAAAGAGAGTGTGTATTCATGGAAAAAACCAAATTTGCTCATTATAATATTAGTTTAGCAATAATGAATATTTTTTAAAAAAACTAAACCAGTTAATAAAATGGAGAAAAGAATATTCACAGTTTAATAATATATTATTAAATGGGGATATATGTATTAAATATCTTTAACAATTAAATATTTTCTAAAAATATTATAATGTAAATATTTTAATATTTACGAGTTGAAAAACATAGAATAATCTATTAACATCGATTTTTATTTGGCTAATATATTGGTCAATCTAGTGTACTTTTCTTAACAATGTTAATAATTTATCCAACAAAGTTTTTATTTTATGTTAATAAAATTGAAATCATAAAAGAATTGTATTTTTATGTTATCGAGTTTATGTAAATCACATGCCTTTAATTTAATTGAAACAAATAGTTGATTATATTCATGTAATGTTGAATATTGTGTCTCCTTAATTAGCTAGGAAGGGGTTGTTGAAGTTAAAAAGATTGAAATGCTTTACTTGATAATTAAAGAATTTTCTTTACAAGTCAAGATAATGTAGATCACATGCCTTTAATTAATTCCCTTTAAAAACATGTCTTTAATTTATTTGAAAAAATAGTTGAAATTCATGTAAGTTGTTTGTGTATGTATCACGCTATTTTGGAACATAATATTGTCTTTCCTAAAGCATCAAGTGATTTTTTTTAGAAAATAATCACCGCTCTAATATATACAAGACTCGGTCAATATCGTTTAAAAATCATATAACAGCAGCTTGTTAAACAACACCGAGTCATTATAAATAAAATATCTAATAGGTAAAAGTTCAATATATGGATTAAAACACTTTCTAGGCAACACGGTGTTTTAGTGTCCGACAAGAGGTTGTTTTGGCGTTGGATTTACTTTTCTTCTATTTTATTCGTCAATGTTGTTTTAGCTAGTTTTCAATTTTCAAACCATACCCAGTCAAGCTAAACTATTCATCAACCACAAGAAGAAGCACGGGTCAATTCAACATTTCAAATAGCACTCTCTCTCTATGTATATGTCTGGGGCTACCATATGCACCTACCTTTCACCATCCATATATAACATACAAACCTCTCATTTTATTACAACATTTCGTCATCCAAAAACTTCAATTTTTGTACCATTGATAATTAAGTTACTATATATCACAGCTAGAGATCGATGGCATTGTCTAACAGGATGATCCTCTTCATAATGCTACTAATAATCTTCACAATTTTGGTTACTTTTCCTCAATTTGGAGCAGCTGGCAGAGCATTACAAGAAGATCAGTGGTTAAGAGAATACAATGGGCATTTGTTGCAGTCTTTTCAACGGGGCACTCCGGTGGTATCCAGTCCAGATCCAATTCGTCCATAACAAACCTTCAAACGTGAACGCACACGGCTAATTGAAACAAACACATTCTTACTCAAAATTTCATAACTATTAATTCTTTTTGCTTGTGCTTGCTGAGAACCCCATAGCATGCGGGGGTCCCATGCAAGAGTATAGTTGGATGTGTATTATATTCTTTTCATGCATAATTCTATTGTAATTGTAATCTAATACAATTCTTTAATTGAAACTAGGAATTGGGTGATAATATAATCCCTAGCTAGCTTTTTTTTTTTTTTTTTGCACAGCAAGAAAATTATATTATATTAATAAGGTGAAACGAAAAAGCCACAAGGAGTGACCTTCCTGTCACAAGATTAATTATAACAAAATCCACACAAATCAAATATAAACAAATACCACCTCTAGAAGTGACTCAATACAAAAGAGGCTCCCATCTTGTAATAGTACACGAGCTAGTACAAAACGTAACTAAATCCTTGCACTGACCATGAACACTACCAGCCATACATGTCCCCAAAAGTACAAGGAAATTATCCTATCAATTATACAAGGAAATCCTTAGCCAGCTATATCTATATATCTATCTATATTGTCTATAAAATTAAGCAATTTATATTTAATTGATGTTTTCCCGTTCACATTAATAATATAATATAATTGAAACAAAAACACATGTGTGTGTGTGTGTGACCGGCATTCTCCAACCATGGCAGATGATAAAAAAATGAGCGTAACTTCAATCAGAGTTGTATATTCAGTTAAGCAAATCCGAAACTCATAAACATGCATGTTGAACACCCTCGCTCGAGCTTGCAACATTATTAAAAGATGATGATAACATGTAATTAATAACATAATTAAAAACCAATACTATTTTTAAAAGTCCATGTAATCTAGGTCATTTAAAAAACCCTAGCTCTAATTGGTCAACGAGATTTTAAGTAAATAATAATAATAATGAGGAGAAAGATATACAACGTTGGTAAAGTGTCAGGGCTGCCACTACATGCTTTGTCAGAAATTTCTTTAGGCTTATGATGGAAGAAATATAAACATGTTTAATGAAGGTAAAGATAAATGAGGAGGTTTTTTTATGTGAGAATGATAGAGGAGCCATTTGTGGAAGGATCATGTGGTTTCCATGTCAGTGCTTTCTCCGAAGTCAGAGAAAGAAAGACATGTCATATTTTGAAGAGATTTGGTTGGATTCAAAATATTCCGATTCATATAATTTCGGGTTGGAGGAACAATTACACAAAAAATGAAGGATTGGTTAATGATGGATGGAAAGGACTAGCTAATATTATTAATGATGATAGAGTGTTGATGAATACATTCTGATCTTTGGGATTGATAATTGATGTGCAGAAGTAAATTATGTAATTAAAACATATAAGAAATAACAATGTCCTTCCATTTTTATTGCTTCTTTTTGTGTGAATCATTAGAAATTTGGTATCCTATGAGTTTTACGCAATAGGAACCTTAAAATGCTAATTTATACTATTTTGATGATTTTATTTTGCAATTTACAAGCAAAGGACAGAAAGTGAAGTGAAGCCTAATGGTTCGCGCTCAGCGCGTAAAGCTTGCTTAGTGAGCTTTGCCGCTTAGTGGGAGAATGTCCGCCTAGCACGAAGAAGCAGCTTAGAGGACCTATAGTTAGTCGAAAAGGTGCTTAGCATGCTTGACTAGCTTAGCGTCCGGCCACTTACTCGCGCTTAGCGTACCTGCACGCTCAACGCGTAGTTGAAACTCAAGAAGGCTTTTAAGCAAAAAAGAATGAAGAAGTAGGCTACCTTTTTTGGAGATAAGGAAATGAACCCTAGAACTTAAGCAGAGGAGAAGAACCATTGAGAGCATACTATTCTTCCCCACTTCACTTTTATCCCCTTTCCCTTCACTTCTTACACACTTTTGTATAGTTTAGCTCTCCATGACCATGGAGGGCTAAACACTCTATTGTTGGGGAGCTACCATCAAATTCTCTTGATGTAAAAATCCTTGCTATCTATTTAATATTATCGCTTGTTTCATTGCTTCTTCCTGTGTTTATTTTCATATATTTGGTTTGATCGTCCATTTATATGTTATGTTAGGATTTAAGCATTGAAAAATGTGATTAATCCTTAGAACTTGGAAGAGCATCTAAAATGCTTCATTTCTAGGGATAGTGCGAAGTAATTTAGCCAAGGTGTACATCTTTATTAGGCATGTTGTTTGCTTAGTTTAGTTCATGAGGGATTAAGAATGAAACTAGGAGAATTAGACTCTTTCGCGTGAGGAATCACAGTCAGAGTAATTTCGTAGGTGTAGGTGACAAGTAGAATAATATTAAATAGAGAAAAATTACTCTAATTACATCAAGAGAGGTTCCGGTAGGGAGCCCCCGACATAATCAATCTTGCATTTGCTTTTCGTCATCAAGCTTAGTGTTTGTTTCCTTTACTCCATTTTAGTATAGAATTGCATCATCGTTTAATTTACAACCAAAATGATTTACTTAGCATTTTTCCAATTCATTCATTAATTTCATACAAATCGAATATGCACTATATGAGTGCAAGTAAAATTCCTATGGAAACGATATTCAATCTTACCGTTTTAAATTACTACTTGAATGAATTTGTGCACTTGCGAATGAGTTAACAGGAATCATCATATGGAAGCAGATTTTTTTTTTCTTTGAAAGGATCATATGGAGGCTGATAAAGAAATAAATGAAGGTTTTGTTGGGTTTTCAAATTTAAAATATCAATAACGATTTGATAAAAAAGAAAATTAAATGGCCCAATCGTGAAGGAAGGGCTGCGCACTTTACATCCAAAAGGTCCGTCCAATTGTGAATAGCTTTAGGCTCTTGCTATTTCCCCTTCCCCTGTTACATGTGTAACTTGTTTACACCACCTGCTAGAAATAGAATAGAAAATGATAAATGAAAAAGAAAGATAATTATATATTAAAAAAAGTGTAAACAAGTTACACATGTAATTTTAATGTATATGAAAAAATGCAAGGTCAAATATAAATATGTGATACGCAAATCAATATTTCTTTTTAATCAGCGAAATATATATATATATATATATATATATATATATATATATATATATATATATATATATATATATATATATATATATATATATATATGAGGACACTAAAGATACCCAAACCTATATACCAGTGTAAATTTCCAATCATCTCCAAGGTTACAAGATATTGGCATGTGCAAATCAAATATGATTTATGAGAAGTAATTTTGCCAAATAATACAATGAAGGACCTATACACAATTTATAAGAAGTACCTAAATTGAATGGAGTCGATTATCCTGAAATGAAAACTTGCACACGAAGAAGTAAAAAAGAAAGGTGGTAATGCAGAATGGGAGATTTCCATGTTTGGCGTCTTCCCCGATCCTTCAATCCTCCTTCCTCTTCATATTTGTGTGTTCTCAGGGCTAATGCCCCTCTTCTTTCCTTTTATAGTTGAGTTCTCGCAGCAATTGAACGATGCTCCCGCCACCACATGCATACTGCATGTTCTCGGGGGTTATACACGTACAGCTACCTTGTCCATGTCATGTTGCAGACAAGCAAGCAATGTGTTGCCTCACTAGCGACAGAAAAAAAAAAAACATTATAAAAAGTCCGGCTGCGCGTGTAATTTGGCTGAAGCGTGCAGCGTATTTCATTCAATTAGTCGATTCACTACACAAATTCTATATACCTGCTCAATGTCTCATCTATGTTTAATTTATTCTTTTGGACTTTATTTTATCTGATGATGGAGGCTACTAAGCGTATTTTAATACATCTATTAAAATAGTAGCTAATTAGCTAGATATCTTATCATGCTATATATGTGGTCAGACAAGTGGAGTTAATTTCTCTCGCATTTCAGAAAGGAAAATATAGAAATTAACACAGGTCTGAAGTTTGTGGGGAAACCGGATTTTATATATATATATATATATATATATATATATATATATATATATATATATATATATATATATATGGCATTCAAACCACCTAAAGGACTATTTAGAGGAATGTTATGCATTGATGTATATGGAACCTGCATGCTATCAGGAAAATTAATTAATGTTTAGCTTAGCATCAGTTAATTATTTTTAGATGTGGTGTTCCAATCCATCAGTTAGTACTCTTGTGTATATATAATATGGGTGAGTAAATCTTGAGTACTCAGCACAAGTACTTTAATAATAAAAGTGGACGCTTGTTGCTGAAATATATAAAATGAAGAAGAAAAAAAGAAAAAAAAAAAAGACGCTAATTGTGCCAACGGGAAATAACTAGTAGTAATTGACAATTCGACATTCTCGCATGCAACACGGGCGTTACGTTTATTCTGCTTAATTGTTCATTTTATGTTGGAGAAATAGCAGCCAAACAGTGTTAATAAGAGTCTTTGACATCAGCTTTCTTTTTGGGGTATTCACGTCACCGGCTTTTGACCTTTTCTAGCTAGCTAGATGTTTCTTAATTTCCCTTTCATAGTAATAGTTTGGTTAATCAAATATTTTTTTTTTAAAAAAAATCAGTTATTAAGCTAGTGACGAGAAAATTCACAACTTAATGCATGGTATATTGTTAAATCAGGGTATATATGTTAAATTTATTTAAAAATTAAATATATTATAAATTAAAATATATAATAATGTAAATTATAATTAAGGGATAATCATAAAATTGGTAAAACTTAATTAGTCATTAATATTGCTCACTTTTGTCTGTTGAAAAACTAAGTAGAGTAATTTATTAACGACGATTTTTTATTTGGCTGATTCTATTTATTACAATTGATCAGATTGGCTAATCTAGTTTACTCTTTGTAACAACGTTAATAATCTATCTAACAATGGTTTTTGTTGTATTAGACTATTAGTTATAAAATTGAAATCATAAATTTAGTCTGTGAATTCTTAACTTTAAGTAACTCATGCCTTCAATTTAATTTACATGAATGTTTGTTTCACATTTCACGTTGGGAACATAATATTCTCTTTACCTGAACCAAAATTTTTTTTAAAAAAAAATCCACAGATAACTGAGAAAAAATAGGTCTTTCTAATTTAAGACTTAGTCAATAGTAGCAATTCCTTAAACAAAACCGAGTCATTTGTATCAATATCGTTAAACAAAACTGAGTCGCATGTATATATTCAAAAGGTAAAAGTTCAATATATGGATTAAGCACGTTCTAGGCAACAGGTTTTGCGTCCGACAACTGGGTGTTTTGGCGTCTGACTTACTTTTATTTTATTCGTTAATGTTGTCTTAGCAATATAGTTGGCAATACCCTACCAAGTCAAGCTAAACAATTCATCAACCTCAAGAAATGAAGCACCGGTCAATTCAAAACAAATAGCACTCTCTCCCTATATATATGTCTGGGGCTACCACCTACCTTTCACCATCCATACCATACAAACTCTCATTCAATTTTATTCCAATTAATTCATCATCCAAACTCAGCTCAGCGGAAAGGAACACGAGAGAGTTCAAATTGAAAGCTCAAAAGAAGAGCATTTAATTTTTTGTTTCTTTGATCAGTAACTATCACAGCTATAGATGGCATTGTCTTACAAGATGGCCCTCTTCATAACGCTACTAATCATCTTCACCATTTTGGTTGTTTTTCCTCAATTTGGAGAAGCTGGCAGAGCATTGCAAGAAGATCAGTGGTTGAGGGAATACAATGGGCTTTTGTTGCAGGCTCTTCCACGAGGCCCTGTGAAGCCATCGAGCCCAGATCCAATTCGTCCATAAGATACCTTCAAACGTGAATGCATGCATGGCTAACTGAAACAAGCACGTTCTTCCTTACTCAAATTTCATAACTATTCTTTTTTGCTTGTACTCTCTGAGAAACCACATTATCCGTCGGTTCCCTTGCAAGTGTACAGTTGGCGTGTATTTATATTCTTCTTAATTTTCATATTCTATTGTAATTGTAATCTAATTCAATTAATTCTTTAATTGAAACTATTAAGACTTGATGATAATATAATCCTAGCTACATCTACGTATTACTATATATAATGGATAGTTTTTAATTGATGTTTTCTCGTTCACAATAATAATATACTAATATATATAATTCTAAACGAAAACATGTATGTGTGAGTGTGACCGGCATTCCAACCACGGGAGATGATTAAAAAAAAATGAGAGTAACTTCAATCAGACTTGTATTTACAATTAAGCAGAACCGAAATGAGTGTAACTTCAACCGCTGGAGCTTACAACCTTAATTGATCATGAGACATGACAACATGTAATCAACACACATATATTTTTATAGTCTGTGTGGTTTTAAATAAGCCTTAATTAGAAAACCCTAAGTCTAACAGGTCAACATATTTAAGTGAATAATAATAATAATAATAATAATAATAATAATAATAATAACTAAACTTTTAATCCTTTAAATATGGCTAAATGTAGCTATATAATTTTCTAATATTCTTTCTTAGTTTTAATTTGATGCTCATAAGAATTTGTAGTTATTAAAAATGATTCCTATAAATATTATGTTGACATCCATCGTGATGCCATGTTAACAGATCTTAGGAAGCATGAGACGAGTGTTTGGGTGCATTTGTGGTTTTATATTTATTTGATCTATTGTAATTGGATTAGATTAGTTTATGAACATTTTTTTTTTGTCAATAGATCATTTATTGAGAATTTCTAGCGACACTTGGAAAATACATAGAATGCTAAACAGAGTTTACAGCAGTGTACCAAATATCATGTATCAATGGCGGATTAGACACATACGCTCAAAACTAACAAAATTTAGCATTCCTGAACATACAAACACAAGAACAGTGAAGAGAATACATAGAAAAAACACATTCTCCTACTACAAAGAACCTAGATATTGTGATAATATATGTCCTAATGGCCCAAATGTGTAAATAAGGTCACTGTTGGACATTGGGCCTCACAAATACGAAGGCTCTGACAAGAAGGATAACATAAGTAGCACAATGGATAGAGGTAACTTTTTTTGACAAAGAGAAAATCAAGGCATTTCATTGATAATAGTGTTGTAGATACAAGTAGGAATAGTATGAAAAACTGTGAGTCTAACATGATACATTGCAGCAGGTTTTGCAAGAACATGAGCTGCAATATATATTGAGCCTATCCACAATGACTTAAATCCATCTCAAAGAAAACATGAGTCATGGCTAGCATAAACGCCTCTTTGTCGTCTCTGAAGCAGACTCTCCAGCTGGTCAAATTGGCCTCTTGATTAAAAGCTGCATCGAGATTACATTTCACAAAACCCGGATGATCGAGCTAGGCACACTCTAATTGGTCTGATAGGCAACTTGCTGTACTGGTGCATGACTTCTTCGAATGTCTTTTGCAGCTACCCAATCTTACAGAAACTTGTTGTAATGCTGCGCTGAGAACTGTTTGTTCTCCCACATTTTATCGTTTCTTAGGATCGCAAAAGTCGATTGGGCCGTTTCAATAATAATTGGGGACAACTCATGCAGCAGCTAGCCCCAGTGTTTGCCAAGTCTCATGCATGGGCAGAAGTGCATCTAAAGAAAAGATGCCAAGCAGATTCAAGACTAGGACATTCAATACCTCTCTCGCGAAATTTGATCCTGGTTGGAATGATGTCTCTTGGAGGAGCTTTCATATTCCAAATCTGGAACCAGTCCCCGCTCACACAGTGTTCGGAGACATCAATAACTTCCTCCAAAAACATGTATCCACGCGCGTACTCTTTATAATCGTCTGTATAATGTCTTTCAAAATACGTGGTCAATGTATCGTTTATGTTTATTCTTTGGACTTTTTTTTTATCTGATGATGGAGGCTAACGTACAAATTTCTTTTGAGAGGAAAAGACTGAGCTCATTTCATTAAGAATAATGGAAGCAATACAACTTTGAACATGATTAAAGGTGTGGCAAGAATCATAAAATCTTGATGCTCTAGTTAGGGAGTGGGCAACATGATTTGCTTGCCGCTTGGAAAAACTCACCAAAGAGTTTGGGAATTGGGATAAATAAGCGTTACAGTTAGAGATAATAGAATGAAAATCTAAAAGGCCTTTACATTCATGAAAAATAGCATCCACTATTCTTTTGCAGTCGGCTTCGATGTTCACATTTGATAAACGCAGATCAGAAGTCCAATTCATTGCTTGCCAAAGACCCCATGCTTCTGCAGTTCTCGGGTCAGGTACTCCAGTAAAGTGAAGGGTTATCGCACCAATATGTTCCCCATGGCGACCTCGGAAACGAGCTGTTATCCTTCAAGAGTGCTGCATCCACATTGCACTATTCCTTCTGTCAAGTGTCTGATTTTCCTTTTCGAGCATGGCACCATTCAGTGTAAGACTGCGTTGTGAGGTTGATGGAAACATGTTCCCGCAAGTCTATATGATTCCAGATCTTGTCGTTTCTACGTCGCCAGATACACCAAAGTAGCATAGCAAACTTGATGCCAATTCGGTGGAGAGATTTTGCAGCAATTTGAACACTGTATCAGTCAAGGTTGTAGCGTTGTTGATGTCTTGCGAGATCTGAGGCAAGCCAGAATCGTTGAACTTGTTGACAACCAAAAAACACATGCCACGAATTTTCTAGATTGGATTGGCAATACTCACATAAAATACAGCAATGTACCCCTCTAGATTGAAGACGTTATCTTGTTGGAAGGCTGTTCCTTAAGAGACGCAACATAAAGTGTTTAACTTTTGGCGGAACTTTGAGTTGCCATAACAAGTTCCAATCACCAGGGACTTTATAATCATCCTTGTTAATCAAGTTCTCCATCAAGTAGTGATAACCTTAGTGTGTATACTCCAGTGCTGCTGAACTTCCAAGTCAATGAATCTTGCGAATTGGTGTTTAGGGGAGGTGATGCTTGGATGGTTTGGATGTCTGCGTGATTCACAATTTGAGGAAGAATTTCTGTCATCCAACTTCCAGTGGAATTTCTGATAACATACAAATTAACCATCTACAATAATATTTTAAATTAAAACAATTAAATATAGTAATTAGATATCTATACGTGTTCTTACTTATCATGCTGTGTAGCTCAGACGAATCAGTTTCTTTCTGTATTATAAGTAATCAAAATTAGATGAGGAAAACAGAAACACATAAAGGTCTTAAATTGTGGGGAAAACCAGAATTTTTTTAATGGCATTAAACCATCTAAAGAACTATTTTAATTAGAGGAATGTTATGTGTGACTTGGTACTTCAACAAAATCAATGTTTAGCATCAACTAAAAGTTAATGCTATGTTCGTCCGTGTTTTGATCTGATAAATCTGTTAATATTTATCGATAAAAAAACATGTCCTGAAACTAACAATGGTGCAAAGAATCGTTCTGCAGACTAATTAATTCTTCAAGGATAGATCTTCTCTGCAGACTAATTCTTTTCAGATGCTAGAATCTGATAGTTTTATGTTGTAAATTTGTTCGGTTATTCTTGTATATGGGTGAGTAGAACTTGAGCACTCACTAAGCTAATAAGAGTCCTGGGTGTTGATTTTTTATTTATTTTTTTTAAATAATGCATATTGTTCAATCGGGAAATAAATTGACAATTCGACATGTTCGAATGCAATGCGGCCGTTTATTTTACTTTATTGTTCTTTTAATTAATGTTGGAGAAATAACAACTAAACAGTGTTAAGAGACTTTGACATCTGATTAATTTCTTTTTTGGGGTATTCACGGGCTTTAGACCTTTTCTAACACGCTTCTTATTTCCCTGTTATAATATCAGTTTGGCCAATAAAATAAAATTTTCAAAATTAGATTCAGTTATTCATTAAACTGGTGAATTGAAAATTCACAGCTTAATGTTATATTGTTAAATCAGGGTATATGTATTAAATATACGGGAAAAATGTATTTTTATTCTTTATATATTTAGTCAAATGTGGTTAAGGTTCTAATTAATATTTTTATATTAATAAATTTGATTCTTAAACTTTAAAATATATGTATTTACTACCTCTCAACCCTAAAGACAATATGACAAATTTTAAAAGAGAAAAGACTGATTTTACATGTTTTTTGAAGTTTGATAACCAAATTCATTAATTTGAAAGTATAAAGATTTTGACCACATTAATTTAACTGTATAGGGTTAAAAATACATTTTTTCTAAAAATATTTAACAATAATAATATATAATAATGTAAATACTATAACTAATTAAGGGATAATCATAAAACCTTTATTAGTCATTATTTTGCACATTTTTATCTGTTGAAAAACTATTTAAAATAATTTATTATCGTCTATTTTTTATTATTTGGCTGATTTATTAACTTGCATCAGATTGGCCAATGCCAATAATCTATCTAACATTATTTATATTAGTTTTAAAATTAAAATCAGAAAGAATTTTGTTTTATTAAGTTTATGTAAATCATGTCTTTAATTTAATTGAAAAAATTAGTTGAGATTTATGTAAGTTGTTTTACGTATCACCTCACTTAGTAAAGGTTTATTGAACTTAAAAAATTGAAGTGATTTACTTGAAATGCTTATTATTCGATTTTAGCTATCATCAAACTTCTTTAAATTAATTATATTTTTTAGCTTGACTTCTATAATAGTATGCTAATTCAAATATGCAATTTAATTTACATGAATGCTATCATGTTTTACATTTGGAACATATAATATTATCTCTACCTAAACCAACTGTGAATTAAAAAGAGAGAGAAAAAATCCACAGATATCAGAAAAAGGGGGTCTTTCTAATAAGTTAGTCAATATTGTTATAGAAAATCTTATAACAGTAACGCGTTAAAGAAAACCGAGTCATTTATATATATATATATATATATATATATATATATATATATATATATATATATATATATTCAAAAGGTAAAAGTTTCAATAAATATATAGATTAAGCACTTTCTAGAGCAACAGGGTGTTGTGGCGTCTGAATTAGTTTTATTTTATTCGTCAATGTTGTTTTAGAGCTAGAATTCAATATTCAAACAATACCAAGTCAAGCTAAACAATTCATCAATCACAAGAGGCACCGGTCAATTCAAATAGCTCGCTCGACCCTATATATATATATATATATGTCTTGGGGCTACCATGTACCTTTCACCATATATCCATACAAACTGTCATTTAATTTTATTCCGATCCGTTATCCAAACTCAGCGGAAAGGACATTTATAGTTCTAAAGAAGAGCATTTAATTTTTTGTTACATCGATCAGTTTACAGTTACAGCTATTACTATATATCACAGGTAGAGATGGCATTGTCTTATAGGATGATCCTCTTCATAATGCTACTAATATTCTTCACCATTTTGGTAGCTTTTCCTCAATTTGGAGCTTGCAGAGCATTACAAGAAGATGAGTGGTTGAGAGAATACAATGGGCTTTTGTTGCAGTCTCTTCCACGGGGCCCTGTGAAGCCATCCAGTCCCGATCCAATTCGTCCATAACAAGCCATAAAACCTGCATGCTGCATGCATCTACTAATTGAAACAATTTCATAACTATTGCTTTTGTTTTTGTGCAACATGCACCTATATTATTATTCTTTTCACATTCTTTTTGTATGTGTAATGTTCTTCAATTAATTGAAACTAATTAATAAGACTTTGTGATAATATTATCACTAGCTACATGCATCCATGAATTATCTATAACATTAAGCAATTTATAATTAATTAATGTTTAATTTCTCGCTCAAATTGTAATATAATTGAAACAAAACATGCATTCATGATATGTATTACCGGCATTCCAACCATGGCGCGCGGATGATGAAAAATGGTTGTAACTTCAATCAGACTTGTATTCACAATTAAGCAAAACTGAAACCCAAACACACGTTAAAACTCTTGTTCAGCTCGAGCTTATAGCATTACGAGATCATGACCACATGTAACTGTTATTATAACACACACATACACACATGAGAAGGGATCATATTTATTCTAGGATCAAATATACATGTGTGGGACCACTTGAACACAAAGTTATGTAGAGTAGTTGTTTCATGCCATTGCTAATCAGGACTTCTCACTGCCAATCTATGTGTCTCATTCTCTCTAATCTCTCTGTCATTTTGTGTCTCATTCACTAGGATGAGTACTAAGATGCGAGTGAGTGGTGAAGGGTAGCGATTAGGTGCTTTCGCCATAAACCAGCTCACCTAGAATCTTGAAATCGATCGAACCATGAACCTTCACCCGTCAAACATCACAATCTTCTCCGTGACGTGCCTCATCGTTGATCTCACTTTCCATTATGTATATAGTGACCTCCAAGATATTGCTTGTACATTCAATCATTTTTATACCAAGTTTGAGTAGTTGTTTACACTCATTTTATGTAGCTAGAGTAATCAGATTTGGAGGGTCGTTATGGGTGGTTTGGTGACATTATATGTTTGCCAGACAAGATGGATATGCATTTTCTTCAAAATTTGGGGTGGCAATAAATAAAAGAGGAGGGAAAGTGAGAATGATTGTATGGACTGCAACAATTTGGATTCTCTGAAAGACATGAAATTCATGCGTGTTCTGGCAAGGTGTATTTGATCACCAGAAGATAACTCAAGACATCCAATTTTATTCGTGGCTATGGATAAAAAAACTTGTTGAAAATTGATGTAGTCGATCTCCTTCTTCCAATGACAACTAAACACGAGTCTCTGTTTCAGGCAGATTCTATTTGGTCATGCGGATAAAGCTAATCTCTCATTGAGCTAATTTTGGAACGTCCACGTCAACTATCCAGAGCCAATAGCTCTCCCGCTGCTCAAGTGGTATATAACAATTGTATATTCATTGTAGGCATGCAGGGTGCAAATTCATTAATTTCTGCATGATATTGCTTTTGGAAATCTGCTATCTTGAAGTTCTGATTGGTTGGTGATGTCAAGGTAGACACGGGTGGGGAGTTTTAAATGGTAGGGACAAATTTGGCAAGGAGCTGAATTATTGCTAAGGATATTTTTGCTGAATTAATAGATATGATCCCTTCTCATGTGTGTATGTGAGTGTTATAAGTACAATGTTACAATATAGGGCTTGGACTTTTTTTGTTTAGTTGGGTTGCAAAATGTAAATAGGGATAACATAGAAACATTAAGAATCCTGAAAATTATATTTGATGAAAATGAATAACATTTATTTAGTTAATTATTAAAATCTTAAGATAAATTTTTTAAAAATCAAATAATTACATAATATTTTTATTATACTAAATAATTTAATAAAGAGTAAGAAGATAGTTTAATAAAGAATAAAATGATATTTTTATCAATTTTTAAGGACAAATTCCTGCAACATACAAACACTATATAGATAATGAATGTGCAACAACTTTTTTTCGTTCATTGTTTTTTGCTGGTCCATTTAAAGCTGGCTTAATTAGGTATGAATGCGAAATCCACCTGATGGTGGTGCAGGAGCGTTTGGAAGCGACCCAAAAAGAAGCTTGTATTCCCTCGATCACTGACGATGTAATAATAATGACCAGCAAGCTACTCTGGACTCAGGAGAAGCAACAAAAATGGTGAGCATGATAAGCAGAAGCTGCAGAACTGTGAAGAGGAACCTTATGTAAGAGAAAGCCATGTTTTTATTCTCTTTATGTAAATGAAACAAAAGAAGGAAGCCTTTGAAGGAGTTCAATTCTTTGTTGGAACTACAATGTTAGTGAGTTTGTACCCAAGATATATAATGTTGTGGTGGGGAAGGTGGACATACACAACACATGCACTTAAAATAAACCGCGTATTGACATTGTTGTTTCTAACATAGCTTGGAAAATTAGAACCGTAAACCTCGGACCCTTAAATGCCTTCCACGCGCAACATGTGTTTGAGAACGAAGACGACTGAACTTGTCCAGAGAATAAAACTAGGTTAAATATGATATTAAATTTTACAATACTTCTCACTTTTTTTTTTTTTTGTGAATTACAATACTTCTCACATGGCTACATGTTTTTTACTTGATTATATTTTTAGTCTATTCTTTTATTAAGTAATTTTTAATTGGCTTAAATTTATAATTTTTTTTATAATTTAACATTTTTTTTATTTTCATTCCCGTAAATTGTATTTTAATCCTTATAAAATATTTTTTTTATTTTTCGCCTTGTTTTAAATATCTTTTTTCTTACTGTTTTAAATATTTTTTATTATTAAAAGTATTATCTAAATTACTTTTAAAATGAAAAATAAAACAAATATATTTTACAAGAATTAAATTTTTTTTTATAAGAACGAAAATAAAAAATAAATAAATTACAGTTACCAAAAATATATTTAAATCTTTTTAATTATAATTTCGGTCTTCCAAATTCCAATCCCAAACATTTAGGGCAGATCGATTACATCTTGGCTTTCTAATGCCCTAATTCATATTATATAAGCTTATTTTACGTGACCATACAACTTAATCTCTAATTCAAGTGACTTTTTGGTGTTATGTAATAGTCATAGCCATACTCATTGTCATGGTTTTATGCTCCGCAAACAATAATTATGATTGCGACATCAAACTTTTGGGATCTCTTCAAACACATCACAATTGTAATTATGGTCAAATCAAGCACATATGCCCTTATACAATACAGGGTCCTCGTGTCATAATTGTTCACTTATACATCTAAATCAGTAATTAGATTACTCATTCCTGTATAAGGGCCCTTTGATGACATAAAGTCCCAATCCAACTCATAATATAAAGAAATTGAAAATTTGATGGCTCTGCTGCTCTGCATATGCATATATTGCAGCATTTGGTGTTTTTTCACCTTTACACGTTAATTTTCCTTGCTTTGCCATGACACGAGGCTCACAAATCACAATGAAAAGAATACGGTCAACGGGTTCCTACCAGCTACCTAGTATAGCATATTTGAAGATAATAGACTTGACTGTAGTTACTTTAAAGTAGTCGTTTAAGCATATATTTAAACAAAAAAAAACAATCATTTTTATTAAGTATCAATTCTACAAAAATTTCATATAATGAAAAAACTAATAAATATTTCATCATTTTATTTTATAATAAAATAAATAGAAGTATTAAAAAAGTTTAAAAAATTTACTTTTCAAAATTAAAATTTTATTTAAATCAATCACTATTATATTCTAGTAATATTCCCCGTTCAATTTGTTACTATCAATTTAATTAGCTGAAGATTACCAACAATTATGTACGGTCATCATAGGGTCATATATGGAATGAATAGAAGGTTGGCGACATCACCAACAAATTCTTATACGGTCTTCAATCTTCATTCAATAACTGTGGTATATGCCCCATGCCTCAGCGGGTGCAAGGAAAACAGCAATTGCATCATGACCGAAAGTTATTATGGATCAGATGGTATCATGGTTTCGTATTTCTTGTCCTAGAAGGCATCATCTTTGTCTACCTACAACGTCAACTAGGTAGAAAAACGTATCACGTTTATTTAATGGACCACAAAACTTACGTTACCCATGAATCAGATAGCATCTAATTTCAATTTTCTGATTCCTGGGGTAACTACGTCAAAGAAATTAACAAGTATTTCTGTGAACAAATGACTTTCCTTTTTGAGGGGGGAAAATTAACCGACAGGTGTATGATTATGTATTAATGATTTTAAATAATTCAAAAACTAATTGGATTTGTGATCTAATAACAGAAATTTACTTATAGAAATAATAAAATAATACAGTAAAATATCAATCAATTTTAAAAACATGTAAAAAGCCAACAAAGATTAATCCAATTGACAAGGAACAAACTCATATTCCAAAAAATTTAATTCCAACTATCAATGTAAAAACTTTGTTGAAAATTGATCCATAAATACCTTTATAAGCACTCTTTGAGTCCTAAGGCATGCTCTGAGCTTGTGAGTTTTCGGAACCCTACTCACCTAAGTTTTTATGAATGAATAAAAAGTACAAATTTTATAAACTTAATTTACTTCATAAGAATTTTTAGCGTGCTTGCTGCCTTTCAAAATTGGAGTAAAATGGGACAATAAGAAGGCTTCTGAAGTTAGCAAGGCTTAACCCTAATGCAAGTGTTTGTATTAGTTTATTCTATGTTTAAAGAAATTATAATCAAGATTTTTCAAGAGCTTTTTTTCTTAAACTGCGTTTTTTCTATAATTTAGGGAAATCTAAATGTGTATGAAAAATGAATATTTTAATAACTTTTTGTAAATGTGAAGTGGATGTGACAAGGAAGATGCCGAGATGTCTCCCAAGTAATTCAAAACTGGCACTAATTCAACTCGAGTACAAAATCAAGCAAATTTGCAAGTTTCACTCATTTCTTTATCCATTATAAATATTTCAGTACTTCAGGATTACAACACTAGAAAAAGCTGATACTATACGTCACTTGTATCCAAATTTAGATGGTATCAACTAATACAAAGTGAATGCCCCGATCAAGACATACTACATACAGAAATATACAAATAAGCCACCTACATGGAATCTGGTGGATCAAATGATGCGATACACAATCAATTTGGAAGTGATCCCTATACTATACAAATAGGATGCAACATTATTCATAGACAAATTGAGCTCAATACAGCACTATTAATATCTATAGGGTAATGGAAAGGTGATTTTGCAACAAGCGATCTCCATGTCTTCTTTTTTGGGTCATATATTTGAATGAACAGAGTTCCTGCCCTCTTATGTTGTCTGGACCTTCGTGTTTCTGTAAAATCAACGACACATAAATGTGTCACTACATAAAGCTCCCCGTCTAACACAACAACACCAAAGGACGAATTGTAAGGAGCTTTTCTTGGCACACGAGACTCGTATAGCCAACGATTAGAAGACATGTCATATCTACATTCGTCATGAAAAGAAGTCAAAGACAGATTTACAACTTCAGAAGTTTTGGAATTGTAATTAACAAGTAAACAAAATGAGCCATCAAGAATGTTGCATGATCACTACTCAAGTAGGTGGATTACAAGCAGTTCAGGAATGCAGGGACTTACAATGAGGGGGGGGGGGGGGGTGGAGCACAAGAATCAATTAGGATTTGTGTTTTAATGAATATTAGCCTATTTGTTTATAAGCAAAAGGCCGTTTGCAGTAAGCAAACTTGATTTCAACAGCTGAGAAATCATCATGTCGGGAAAATTTTCATGAGTTTCTTATTAAACATCATGAAATTCTTCCACCAAATGGACCTTATACATAATACAAGGGATTAAACAATGTATATCTGTTGGTTAGCATTCCACTTATGGTCTACTAGATGACTCATAAGCAAGCTAAGTAAACAATATAAGTATTTAATTATCTCAAAGTGTATTAAAGCAAACCCTTATCATGATTCTTCCTAAACGTTGAATAAATGGAGCTCAAATAGCCTAGCAAGAGGCAGGAACACTCCCCACTACATAACCATTGGTCAGTTAAGCAAAACTTTTGACCATGCTTGACTCATTTGTCCATTTTGTCAAGATCCATCAGAGTAAAAAAAAAAACATAATTTTTCAAGTTCAAAAAATTACAAAAATAGATTGTATGCACATGCAATGTGTGCGATTAGAAGCATTTGGCACAAATTTCTATTATCCTATATACGAGTGTCATGTCTTCATAATTAGAATTTCATGAGTTTCATATTCAAGTCTTCCAAACTTCAAGGGATAATCAATTTGAATTTCGCAAACATCAGAATAATTTATAATTTATTCTACACATTTTACACTTCACACTACAGCATTCATATAACTGCAAATATTTTCTACACTGATTGACAGACACAAGACACAACTATTGACTACACACATAATTTCTTTTCCTAATAACACGTACTTATTGCCAGAAAACCGCAATTGATTATAGTTTATAGAGCCAAGTTTCTAAGTGGTAACATGATGAAAGTAGTCTAACCACTACCCTTTTGTAACTCGTTAGCTTTAAACCTAAGACCTATACACAACATTAAACCCAAATCTGCATCTGCCCAATCATGATATTATAGGGTACATATTAAACAAGACAAATATATTGGACCTAGTAGAATAAGGTTTTGTTGTTGTTGCAAGTAGCTAAACACATGTTTAACAAAGGGTACATATTAATGACACAAGTAACTAAACAGATGTTTTAACAAGTTCAAAACGCAAATAAACAACCCGCATGTACAATACAAGATCACAATTGCAACTACAAGTTTATAGTCATAGTACATTTAAGGAGTCAAATTTGGGCTCTTTATTCATCAAATCAAAGAAATCTGAAACTTGTCCTTTTCCCTATGTCATTTAATTATTTTGCTTGACAATATTTTAAGATCATGTAATGTGTATGAGCCTTATAACAAGACAAAGGCCTCCAACAGTCTAACCTACCAAAGACAAGACAAGCCTTCTGTGAAACAAATGCTTCTAGGTTCTAACTACTAAAGACAAACCAAGTGCCAGCAAGAAATGACAGAGGACATAAATAGAGAAATACAGCTCAGAAACAATAGCTGCAACCAGGAAAACCAACACTCAGTTCAGTTCAAGTAACACAAACTGGGAAACCCAGCAGAGAACACATGAACAACAAAACACACAAACCAGAAACAGGGGAATAAAAAAACCAAAAAATTCAGTCTAGAAGTCCCACATCCCGAAAATATTGATCAAAGTTACATCATCACCCATCTCAAATTATCAATTACACTCCGTTGTTGAGCTGAAGTAACACAGCACCATAGGCTACCCAAGGACACACTCCACTTCAGTCTCGTAGTTTTTGAAAGGGGCATGAATTTGAAAGGAAAAGGTGAAATTCGGTTCGAGTACGCTGAACTGGGTGATTTAAGTTGAAGTGTGTGAGTTTTGGTGGGCTGGACGTGGTATTATTTTGTTCTGCCCAATCCACTAACAAGCTTTTGGTACAAAATTTGAGAATAGCTAGAAATGAAGATTCAGTGATCTTTTAAAAGTAAGATATGATTGTGTTCTTAACTGTGAATAGGATCACAGAATCTGACACAACATGGAATAAGACTTTGACTACCATGCACCAAACAAGTGCCTAAAACGAATTTCTTAGAAGAAAATCTACAACTAACACGTATAATTGACAGCTCAAGCTTAACAAAAAAGGGAAGAAGCACGCATACCAAGCACAAACTTGTCCAACAAACAACACAACAAAGCATACTGACATAGTAAAATCATTATCCATGAATAAAACTTGAAACGCACATTAAGAACTAGTTTAAATCAAAAGCCAAGATGATTATGCCACTCCACTTATCAAACCTTTTTCCTTTTAAGAGAACAGCCTAAACATCTAACACACTTGTTCCAATTCTAATCAGCAAAACCATAATACAAAACAACACAAAGAATGACCCCCCAATAGTAAGTAAGCCAACCAGCCTCCTTTCTTTTCACAACATCAAAATTCAACAATAACAACCAGAATAATCTAATCAATGTAATGTAATGCACAAGCATAAGCACAAACTCAAGAGCCATCAATTACCAATAGCAATTAATTAATTAAGCATAAAAATACCTCAAAATCTCATTGGCATCAAGCATGAAAAGCATGGGGCATCCATTATCATCAACCACAACAATCTTCCCAACCCTGACCCTCTCCCCATTCCCCCACATATCCCCAACCTCTCTCCACGCGCCACTCTCCACTCCCATCACCACCGCATCCCTATAATACTCATCCACCGGAAACACCCCGGAAATCGTCCTCGACGCGCCGTACCCCCCCATCACCCAGAACTCCCTCCCCTCCCCTCCGACAAACCCGACACACCCGGCGCGAAACCCGGGAAGATTCTCCATCGGCACCCACCGGTCTCTCCCCACCTCATACCGCTCCGCCGACCGAATCCTCGACCCGGCCGCCCCGAACATCGTATGCCTCGAACCCCCGCCGGCCACATAAATGCTCCCGCCGGCCGGCACCACCGCGCAGGCGAAGCTCCCCCTGGGAGACAGCATTGAGGCGCGTGGCTCCCACGAGAAGTCGTGGAAGTTGAACCTGAACGGGAGATATAAGGTTGGTTTAGTGATAAAAGAAGAAGGTAAGGAGAGAGAGAGGTCGGATTCGAATCTCCAGTAACAAAAACTAACAATACTAATGACTAACATTTGCCCATTAAAAAAAAAAAAAAACTGAACCTGAACGTGGCGGAGGACGGGGAAGGGCGATCGATGGGGAAGGAGCGCGTGTCGAAGAGGGACCCACCAAGGACATAGAGGTGGGGCCCGACGGAGACAGCGGCGAAGTTGCAGAGGCCGTACACGTGGGGGCTGCAGGGCATGGGAGGGAGCGGGCACCACGCGAGCGAGTTCGGATCGAAGAGAAAGGGTGAAGCGAGTGAAGGATCTTGCGGGAAGATGCAGAGAAGGTGGTTACGTTTGTTCAGCGAGGCTAAGAACGATTTCGAGGAGAGGAGCAGTTTCCATGATTTGCATGTCGCTTTGAGCCTCCCGTGGTGGGAGTAGGGGACCTTCGAGAGGATCGACGCCGCTACGTCGTTTGGGAGACCAGGGATTAGCGTCGCGCCACCGCCACCGCCGCCGCTGTCCCAATCGGAATTCATGTTCGGTTAATTGGTTTGTGGTTTTGTTGTCAACGCTGCGCGCGTTTGCATTGCCGTGTTCGTTTGTTTTCTACTATATGCTTCACTTTGTATTGAGGAGAAAAAGATAAAACACTTTTTTTTTGGGGTTTTCTTTTTTAGCAAGACAGTGGGATGGGATGGGATGGGAGTCGGAATCGAACCAACAGTTGGACCTTTCTATGTTCCATCTAAGGTTGTGTCTCATAACTCTTCTTATGCGTGTCTGTGTTTTTACATGTTGGTTTTTTTAGGACAAATATCAATGATTAATTTGTTAACGAAAACGATTGAATTTGTGATTTTTTTAATCATTTAATCAATTTTATATTTTCAATTTTTGCATAGAATTGATTGATAACTTAATTTAAGGTTTATAAAATGTTACCTAAAATTATGTAAGTATAAGATAGTTTATTAAATTTATAGAAAACTGTTTAAATTTTAGTATTTTATTATTTTTGAAACAAATCGACAAAAAGATATTGTTGTTTATAGAAACTTCAAAAAACTATGAAAAGAAAAGTTTGTCTTAATTAAGATAAAAAAAATATATTCAGGCACAATATTTATATTGATTTATCCTATAACATGAAGTTGTTCGCCCTTATTATTAGAATATCTAGCTATTTCAATACAAATATTGTATTTTTTTTAATCATTGAAATAACTATATTTTCTATCCAGAAAAAAAATCTAGTTATTTCAATGATTGAAAAATACAATATTCTCATTTTTTATAAGTTCTTATAGACTCATGTAGAAATACTCTTTTTAACAAGTTTCTTCTAAGAAAAAGAAAATAAAATTATCCTCGTCCAATAATAACCTTTAATTAAATAATCGATGGTTGATATTGTATTTAATTTTATATTTTATTATATATGTATTTGAATTTATAGCAATTAATTTATAATCATTGATTGAAAAAATCAACGAAGTCAAGTGTATTTTATGCTTTAAAGTGCATATTTTTACTTTTAAATAGTCAAATCTTATTCTCTAAAGTTCACATTATTATTTTATAATAGCCAAATCCTGACAATAAAAAATATATAATTGTTCTTTATCTCTTACTATATACTATTCACACAAAAAAAAAAAAAAAACTCTTACTATATACTTAATTAGAAATAATGTACGATAGGTAATTAGGATCGCATCAGCAAAAAAGGTAATTAGGATCGGAGTTAATGCAAATTCTTTTATTCAATTAAAAGCAATGGGTGTTTCATTATCTTTATTTATAAATTGTTCTTCTTGAGAGATCTTTAGACCTTGAGGGTGCTTATTCTAAAAATATGAACGCTTGATGCATTTATTCATTTTACTGCATATTTAATTATCCTGAATGTAGTCATTGTATCTAAAAAATCTGTGTTACTTTTGTTCCTCTGGTTGACAATAGGTAGAATATTCCATTGTTCATGTGACAAGTTAACTTTTTTCCAATGCTTAGGACTGATAGATATTTTGTCCAACAACAGAGAAATGTTCAACGATCCTAAAATGAGATAGTTTAGTCATCGCAAGATGTAGTCTTCATATTGTTGTCACTTGTCACATATAGTCTTAATTAATTAGGAAAATTTCTCACGAGATTGTATATCTTTCTAGCAGATGAACTATCACAATATGATCCTTGTACACTTGAGAGTATATATATACCTATTAGCATATTTTGTTGTCAAACATTAAAACCATAAGGTTAAACTTATAGTTCACTGCACTTGTTGCTGGAAGGCAACTAGTGTTATGATGCACGAGCAAAGACTTGCAATCTATCATCTCCTTCCAAATTGCTCCTTAACACGCCCAGGATTGGTTCTTATTATGTTGGCCGTGGATGCTGTTGGAGTACGTAGCGCATATATTCTTGCACATTTTGTTTTTGCCCTTGCTATTTTTTTTTTCTTTTTGTCTTTCTTGTCTCCATTTACCTAAACAAAAAACTAGTATTTTTTTTCCCATAAAGGTTAAACCATCTTTTCCTTAACAATCATTAATACAAAAATCACTTTTTAGATTGATGATCTACTTTTATTCATAGAAAAAACATATGTAGTACGAGGTTAGTTGTGACATTTTTTTAATATTTGGATGAACATTCTAGATTAGTTACAAAAGAAATGACCGAGAAAAACACTTTCCAAATTGATTAGTTAGCAACCAATTTAAAATGTTAATAACCAATAAGAATTATACTACATAATGCCATAGCCAATTAGGTCATATATTTAAACAAAGGATAAAAAACTTGTGTAAGATAGAATTCTTAATCCCCTAAATTTAACAATTTTTCAAGTTTTGAATATAGTACATGAGAGGATGTAGACCGACATTACGGTGTTACAACTACCACATTTAGGTCTCTTTTTTAGTATAGGAATGCTCAATTTTAGATATTGAAAATAGTTTATATTGAAAAAGTTAAGAAAAATTCTTAAAAACACTTTTATTTGTAAAAAAAAAGTTTTTGAAAAGACTCCCGTTGAAGAATGACGGATAAAAATGCTCTTGTTCAATATTGTTGTTCTAATTATATATATAGATGGATAAAAATTAATTTTAATTTATTTAAAATTATCGAGAATATTATTCTTGGAGTAGTTTTTTGTGTTTTTGAGGTCAGGGAACTTTGTGAGAAGTTTTAAAATCTCTGCAGCCTGAATTGCCTAGGGGCTCATCTGTCACTACCTAGTCTGGGGGACTATTTCAGTCACGCCATTTATATTCTGCATTCCCATTATTACATGGGATACCTTTGATTGAATTTTAGAAAATCTATTTTAGAATAAAAATTTACATTTTAAAATAAATTTTTCGGGGAATGTAATAAAAGGTGTAGGATGTAATAATATTAGTGCAGGATATAATAGCCTTTGGTCATGTAAGCTTCTTTTTTTTTTTCTTTTTGGGCGTTTGTTGGGCCTAAATGGACAACATTTGACTTATCAGATCAAATTGCTATTGGTATCATTTCATTTGTTATTGGTCCCTATCAAGGGACTAATCCCTTTTTCTATTCTTATTGTTCTTCCCACAAAATTATAATTTTGTTGCACAATCATTTTCCTATCTCCTTTATTATAATAAAATCATGATTCTATTATAAAATATACAACAAAATCACGAACTTGTTGTTTTCTTTGGCATCCCCTTAACACAATAAAATCATGATTTTATTGAGATAAAAAATAATAATAAAATCACAATTCTATTGTATTTTTTTATATAAAAGATTATGCTTTATGATTTAAAGGGGGGACAATGGAACTACAATTCTATTGAATTATTTTTTAAAAAAAATATGTTTGTAAAATGGAATCATGATTTTATAATATCTTTCGATTAAACTCACGATGAAATTGTGATTCCATTGTCTATTCTAATGAAACACACAATGAAATTATGTTTTGTTGTGATTTTCTAAACCCAAAAAAAATAAGTAACAAAATTGTGATTTCGTTACCTATTTTTCCAGAATAAAATATAAACATAATTGAGATTTCATTGTAGATTGTCTGCAACAAAATCACCATTACATTGAACACAAATTAGTGAAATAAAAAGGGTACCTCAGAGAAGTTGGAGAAGGAGAGGAAAAAGGATTAGACGTGGGGTTGGGAACTGAAGGAGGAGGATTGGGAAGGAGTGGAGTTATGGAAGGGAAGGAGAAGATTTGGGGAAGAGAGAAAAGGGACGGGTGCCAAGAAGGAGGGCACAAGGAAGAGGAGAGTTCAAAATTTGAAATGAGGAATAAAATAAGATTTTCACAAAAAGGTATAGGGGTCAAAAGCAAATTGTGTAAAAGTCGATATAGTAGTTTCCTATCACACTAGTGTAGAGACTAACTTTTTTTAAAAGAAGTTGACGATTAATGATAGGGAAATAAGATAAGGAAAACTGGTTTCGAGGACCAGTGCCTCCAGAAGAAAGAAGGAAGGAAAGTAATTGTATTTTCATTGATGATGTTGTTATTAAATAGTCTTATTTATACTGAATTCTCAATAACAGAATTTGTCTTTTTGTGTTAGAGAATATCTGAAATTAGTTAAGCTTGTCTCCCCCTAAACGAACAGCGTCATTCCAGCAGGATACGTTGTACCATCTTGCTTTTCTTTCATACGTAGTCCTTGAGGTAAGCAGGCCTTGTAATTGTTCTTTTGGTCTTGCCTTATGATTGCACCTCTGTTCTGCAACTTGCTTCTTTATTGCACTATCACTCTTCGGCCCTTGCAGAATCACCTTGTCCTCAAGGTGATAATCTCTTTACAATTGATCTCATTCTTCCCATGATGTGTCATTAGGGGATAACCTCTGCCATTGCACTAGAACTTTCCAAGGACTCTAAGCCAATGACGAAGACTTGCGGTAATCCAAAATGGCCAGAGGAGAGATGATGGGTTGATCCTGAATGAAATCACTGGGTAATTGAACCACTTCATTGAGCTCTGGTGATCCTCAAAATGGTTTCAACACTGAGCAATGGAAGACAGGGTGTATGCGGGCTTCTTCGGGAAGTTACAAGCGATATGCCACCGGGCCAATGCGCTCAACAATTTGAAAGGGCCCATAAAATCTTTTAGCCAATTTGTCATGCACCGCGTTTAGAACTTTGACCGAGAGTTGGCGGTGAGGTCTCAGTTTGAGTAAAACCCAATCTCCCATTTGATAGGCTACCTCGTGCTACTTAGCATTTGCAAAATGTTTCATAGCGGTTTGTGCCTTTAGGAGTTTCTTTCGAATGCCCTGGAAGATTTCTTCTCTGTCCTTCAACATGTCGTCAACAACATCTAGTTTAGATGAACCCATGATATATTCTAGAAAATTGAATGGTTTATGCCCAAAGGTGATCTCATAAGGGGTTTATCTTGTTCCCATGTTCTAGGAAGTGTTATGAGACCACTCAACCCAGAGGAGGAGCTTGCCCCACGTTCTTAGCCTACGGTGCATGAAAGCACGAAGATATTACTCTATGACCCTGTTTAGCACCTCTATTTGACCATGACTCTGTGGATGGTATGCGGGGCTCATTCTTAACTGTGCCACTGAGTTGGAATAGCTCCTGCCAACTTATTGACGAGCAGAGGGTCCCTATCGGAGACCAGGCTTCGTGGTAACCCATGAATCTTTCCAACGATGCCCATGAACAGAGAGGCCACTACATGAGTTGTATGTGAGGAAGGCAACATGCCCAGATGGATACCTTTGGAGAAGCGGTCGACAACTACAAGGATGACCAAATTGTCATGATAAGGGGGAAATCCAGTGATGAAGTCGAGGGAGAGATCCTCCCAGGGATGATGAGGCACTGGAAGGGGGCACAACAGTCCCGCCATCTTCTTGGCTTCATACTTGGTGTGTTGGAAATTGACACACTGAGCCACAAATTGTGCTACATCGTCACGAAGGCCAGGCCAACATAAATTTTCAGATATGCGAGCTACTGTTTTTGCGACGCCCATGTGTCCACCTGTAGGAGTAGAGTGATACTTAGTGAGCAGGGTGGGAATCATCGAGAGTCCTCGTGGTAACCAAATACGTCTCTTCTTGATGATTAGATTGTGAGCAATTATGGAGTCTGGGTGTGACGCCGGCGAATTCATAATAGCTTGTCACTGTTGCAGGTAGTTAGGGCACTTTTCTAATTGTCTGCAAAGTTCTTCAATAAAGGTGAGGCAAGGAACAAAAAGGGTCATTAGTGAATGGGGATAGTGCCGAAGAAGAAAAGGGCACTTTGATTTATCGAAGATGGATTTGTTACAGGGTTACCACCAAATCATTAGTCAACACAGAACCTCCGAAGAAGAAAGGAACATAAAGGGTCATTAGTCAACACAAAACCTCCGCAACCCATCCTGCTTCTTCACCAATAGTACCGGAGAAGAAAAGGGGTTTGTACTGGGCTGTATGAGTGCCTTCTGAACCATGGACTCCATATGCGCCTCAATTTCCTGCTTTTAGTAATGGGGATAGTGGTATGGGCGCACGTTCACTGGAGTAGAATTAGGTAGCAGATGAATATGATGGTCGGTGTCCCTTTCCGACGGAAGTTGGTGGGGAGCCTGGAACAGGGAATTAAACTTGTTGAGCAGAGCTTGAATGGCTAGAGGAAGATCCTTGCTAGTGCTGACAGGATGATCGTCAGAGAGCACTGTGATATGAAAATACATGTTATCCCGTTGCTTGCGGCAAAAATGGCGAAACTGCAGTGACGAGAGTGAGTTTAGAGTGGACTCCTTATCACCCTTAAGCTCAACCAAACAGCCATCATGAAAGAACTTCATGGACAAGGAGTTGTAATCGGTGAGGACTGGCCCAAGAGATTTCAGCCACTGCATCCCGAGGACAACATTGGCCCCTACTATCGGCAACACATACAGGTCAACGGTAAACTTAGTATCTTGAATATCTAATGTAATGGCTTCGCAGACGCAATTACACTCCAGTTGTTGGGTCACCAATTGCTGTTGAATGAAGTTGTGTGTGCTTCATCCGTCCACCAGAAGCATCACCTGATGATCCCTGACAAGACCCAGAAAATGGAGTGTCTCTGGGGCCAAATGGCCCGCTAAAGAATTAAAGCTGATTTGGGCCGGGTATGGGTCAATGATATCGGGCGGGTCAGTTACTTCTATATTATCCAGAGAGGGGTTCTCGTCCTCTGTGATGAGGAGAAAAACCCTAGAGGCGCAACGATGGCCCCTATGGTATTTCTCGTCGCAGTTGAAACAGAGCCCATGCTCTCTTCCCGAGACTATCTCTTCCGGTGACAACTGCTTCAGGTTTGGTGGGGAAAGGTGGCTTGGTGAGGGAAGTAGAGGCGGGAGGGGCACAAAGCGAAGAGGTGCAGGTGGTATTGGCTGTGAAGCGCGGCCATGCGGCGCCTAGCGAGTATTGAGGAGCTTCTCTTCTTGGAGACGGGCAAGGCCAACTACTTGGACAAGGGTCAATGGCTGGTGAGCTTGGACCTCGCGGCGGATTTCCGATGTCAATCCGAAAATGAAGCAACTTAGTAGAAAAGGTGGGGGGAGGCCAATGATTCTATTGGCGAGATCTTTGAATTCGGACAGGTATTGTGCCACTGTCCCTCTATGTGTTAGTTTAAACAAGGCCCCTGTGGGGTCTTCATATTGGGAGGGTGCAAAGCAGGTCTGAAGTGCCTGGAGGAAGACCGGCCACGACGTGAATTAATCGTTGCCGATCATCCATTGTAACCAGGCCAGGGCCTTGCCATCCATATAAAACGAAGCAATGGTAAGGCGTTCTTGTTCCGGGGTAACGTGATACTCAAAAAACTGGTTGATCTTAAAGATCCAACCAAGGGGGTCAGACCCATCAAAGTGTGGTACATCTAATTTGATTATGTGATTTAACGCAGGTGTAGGTTATGGTGGCGGGGTGGGCGAGGAAGGCGTTAGGGTTGAAAGCAGAGGTGAGATTCGATGGAGAAGCTCATCGATTTTGAGGGTCATGGTCTACATGGATTTGCCAAGGGAAAGTTGATGGGTGGTGAGTCAGAGGATAGCATCCTCGAGTTTGTCTGGAGGACTTGTGGTTTTAGTGGAATCGATCATGTCAACGAGAAACGAGAAATGAGAGTACCAAAATGGTAGGAAAATAAGAAAAGGAAAATTGGCTTCGAGGACCAATGCCTCCAAAAGAGAGAAGGAAGGAAAGTAATTGTATTTTCATTGATGATGTTGTTATTACATAATCTTATTTATACTAAATTCTTAATAACAGAATTTGTCTTTTTATGTTAGAGAATATCTAAAATTGGTTAAGCTTGTCTCTCCCTAAACGACCACCATCATTCCAGCAGGATACGTTGTACCATCTTGCTTTTCTTTCATACATAATCCTTGAGGCAAATAGACATTTTAATTATTCTTTTGGTCTTGCCTTCTAATTGCACCTCTCTTTCCGCAACTTGCGTTTTTGCTACACTATCAATTACAAACAGACAATTACTTTCTGTATTTCTCGAATTATTTTCTGCACTAATATTGGAATGACCATTTTGAAAGTGAAGGAAAAAAAAAAAAAAACTCCCTTACAAACGTGGCAAATTCCTGTGTCCAGGATCAGGGCTGATGAAATGCCTCTGGATCGAAATCTGCTAGTTCAATGTTTTGATGATTACATTTAGCACATCAACATTTGTATTGGGAAGATGATAACTGAACTATCATTTGCACGTCCTATCACGTGGATATATTTTGACCATGTAGTAATAAGAATAACTGCTTTTACTTGTGATCATGTCATCATAATTTAATCGAAATTTTAAAAATAAATGCTTGTAATTAATATCAATAATTTTTTATTTTTCCTATGACACTTCTGGTGGAACTATATCCTTGAGCATTTTAATCTCTAAATAAAAGACGTGTGGTTAGTGCTGGGAAGGTGGAGGGTTCAAATACAAAGCATGTATATTATTTTTAAGCAATTAGCAAGTATATATAATAATTATTTTAAATTTAAATAGTATACTAAAAATTATAGAAATTTATAAATTAAAAAATAAATTAAATTATAAATTATCTAATCATAGCTCGATTTATAATGCTCAAACGAATCGGAGCATCATTCATAGAATATATATCAACTCAAATGTACAAGCCCTAGCTAGCACATTAGCAATGCTTTATTTTTTATAAAAATATTTTCCTTTCGGAAAAATGGTATTAACTCAAAATAGTGCTTCTTTTGTTTTTAACTGATTAGATAAAATTTATTTTTTTTCTTTTGAGCCGGAGGATATGTTTATTGAATGTGCAAGTACCTGAATATGACTTCTCGGGTCTCAACAATTTTAAATTATGATATATGATCATTGATCAAGATACTTTTTATTAAAAAAAAAAATCACATATGCATGTATTTTTTATTGCTGAGAATCCTACTTGAGTTATATACGACTGTTATAAGTAATTAACTTTTTTTTAAAAAAATATTTAATGTTAGTGTATGTTCAAAATTAAACTCGTGATTACATATTAAACTAAAATAATATTGTATCAATTGATTCATGCGCTGAATAGTACAGACAAGGTAAACACTTTTTTGTTTATATGCAAATACAAATTTTTTGTTTGATGGATTCTTTTTAATTATTTGAAACTTTGGAGGTAGCGAACACTTAGAGATCGGTTGGGAGTATGACTTAGCGGAGGATCATGATCACACTTCACGATTCATTTTTTTACAAAAATCAATATTATGTATATATGTAATTTTTTTTCATGTTATGTAATTGTTTTGATATCTCACTTATATTATATATTTTTTTAAAATAAATATAAAAATTGTACCTTAAATTAAAATTAAGAAGACAAAGTTATGATTTATTGTTCAAGATACATGATAATTAAATATTTAGATCAGCTGGGATTGTAAAAACAATGTCATTTATTAATAGCTGAAAATTCTTAAGCGTTAAGGTTATTTTCGTTGTTATAATATTTATTTAATAAAATTAAATAATTAGTATAAACATTATAATATGTAATATATCGTACTGAAATTTGATTTATCGATATTATAATACAGTACTTATCTATAAAAACTACATTCTCAGTTAGTTTAATGTATATTACTGTTATTAAAAAATTACATCAATAAAGGTTGACTCAATGCTAAACTGTACACAGTACAATAATTTTTTTTTATGTTGTGAGTAACAAACTCGTTGGAGGATGAAGAGAGTCTTTCTCCCATTTTTCGCAAGTATTGTTAAATTAGCTTTAATGTAACCCATTGGGATTAGAGATATAGTGATTTGACACTTTTAATTAAGTAATTCTAGTGTGTAAGGTGAGAAAGTGAGAGGATGCATCGACCAATAATTTAAATTAATTAAAATTATCATTAAGTACTTTAATTTTAATTGATGATGACACATCTTTATAATTACTTTCCTACTTTACACATTTACTTTAGATTAACGTAATATTATACATTTACTTTAGATTAGCGTAATATGATATTGGAATAGTTTTCTTTTAAGATATAAGCTTACTACACCAAAAGAAAAAACAATATATTACGTACGTATTGCATTTTTTAAAATCTATCCCAATTTTACAAACAAGAAAACTCAGCTTTCATGTTATTTTTTATGTCTTAATTACGAGATATCCTCACATCTCTCTCCGCAGCTTCTATATGGACGCACTTCCCAGGTGACTTGATACACTGATAAAAAAAGAATCTCTCTTAATTAAATATTCAGCCTAGAAATTCAAGTTTTTAAAGCATGAAACACACCTTCTTAATTAGCCATTATCATGTGTATGTTAATTAACTTCATTTTAATTTGAGCATGCCAATTTGATATTGATCTATTTGTGATACATATCTTTGGCAAATTACACTGAATATGGTTTTGGTTTATCATAAAATAACTCTAAAAATGATTGTTAATTAAACACCCATGTTTTCCCTTTAATTCAGAATTAAAAAACTTGTTAATAGATCAACGGAAAAGAAGTAAAGTTATGTTTCTATTGCGGGTACTGTAAAATAGCGTAGGTACATTGTGTAGGATCATTCCCATAGACCATAGTATATGTTTTTAGAAGTCAAATTTCGGGTGAAAGTCACTAGATAGAGTGAAATATAGTATAAGCATTATTTGCGAGGGCTTTTCCAGGTTAAGGCAAAAGGGAATACCACTTTCACACAGCTTCTCCACTATACTTGCAAAGAAATATCCAAATACAGTAGCTGCAGACAGTGGCAGCAGATGAAGTACGCCTGCTGAGAGAGATCTTCACTTTCTGCCACAGAATATATATGAAGCTGAGATTCAATATGGATCACTCTACTCATCAGTTTTGAAGTCCAAAGAAGTATATGAGCCTCTTAATTGTAAGGACTAGCTAGATCTATGAGCCTAACAAAGTCAATTTTCATTTAATAACATATGTGGCTATATATCTTTATTTTGCTCTTTTTACAGGTAAACATTTTGGAAGAACAAGACCAAGAGGTTCCATGGAAGGAAACTTTCTGACAAGAAACAGGTTTGGGTTTGAGGAGCATTCATGGCCTACTAGAAACTATGCTTGTAGCTTTTGCAAGAGAGAGTTCAAGTCTGCTCAAGCTTTGGGTGGTCACATGAATGTTCACAGAAGGGATAGGGCAAGATTGAGATCTTGCTTACCCCCGTCATCATGGGTTTCTGAGTGTCCTAATAAACCTAACTCCATTAAGCCTAATCCAACTCATCTTTCACCTTCATCTCCATCATCATTATGTCTATCTAATAACCTTTTGAATTGTGCTCATACTTTTCCACTTTATAGCCCTTCTTTGACTTTGTCTTCTTCACTGACTCCAGCTTCTCCCAATGGAGACAATAAACCAAGAAGAGTATCTCCGGATCCACATCTTCTTCCTCTTTTGATTCCTCAAAGCAGTGAGGAAATTAAGATGAATAAGAATAAAGTAAGTGGTTTAGGAGTTGAAGAAGTACAGGGTTGTGCAATAGGGGAAAAACTCAAGGTTTTCAAGACTAGTACTAGTGAGCATAACATCAAGCTGGAGTTGGGAATAGGGTTGCTTAAACAACCAGAGATGTTAGATTTGGAGCTACGATTGGGGCACAGCTAGCTTGGTGCAAATATCTGTTGATTTTGCAAGTCTGAAACTTCAAATTTGATTTAACTTGTTGCACTAGTAATTTGTTAGCCCAATATTGAAGCTGTTTATTATTCTATTTTGTATTTGAAGTACCTTATATTTTGTGAAATCTTCTAATTTGGTTACATTTTAAAGGTTGCAATTAATTATTCTATTTTGTTGTTTTCTTTCGTGTGTATGTGTGTTGGGGTCTACCCAAAGTTCGTAGAATTGAAAATGAGTTTGGTGTAATGGCCAAGTGATCAAAATTGAAGGTCACCATAATACAAAGTAATCACAATAGAAATATAATAAGAGAGTCTAATTTAATTAATTAAAAAAAATATAAATTATTATAAATCTCTTAATATTATGTTGATTCGTTTTGATTTGTACGAACCAAAAAATCACGATGCAAATATATGAACTTGGAGAGATTCTTAATTTTCATACTGTTGTATAGGTCTCAAGTGCAGTCAAATTTTTCTCTTGCTTTTCAAAAATCTTCACTTCAATCGTCTTATCTGACAGTCAATGAGTAGAGTTCTTGTTTAGTTTGACTAAAAATAAATATTTAATATGATTTCCTACAAACTATAATTAATTTCCTCGGTGTCTCAAGGTAGATGAACACGTGATCACTCAGATAGATATTCTTTAAAGTATCCATGCATTTTCCTGGATACCCTAGTCTTCATGTTTCTTGAGGGTACGTAGTTTCTGTCTTGTTCTTGGAAACACTTAATATAACCATTTGGTCAAACAGCAATCAATGAGATCAAAACATCATGTTTTTACTATAAAGTTCTCTATAAGATTGTTTTATAAATAAGATGTACATATAAACGAACAAACAAATCAATTTAAGAAATTAACTGAACATTTTTCGTTTAATATAATGTGTTTGGCTAACAAGTGAAAACTAATTCTAGTCCTTAAAATTATAGTGATATTGAATTGAAAAGCTGTTGCTTCGGCCTTAACATGATTTTTTAATCAATTTTGCGAAAAGTGAATATAAACCAAACACAATATTAGCAGTTAGACTACCTTCCTAGTTATAGTTGAATTATTCAACGACATCTGTAAACATTTTCTTAGACACCATAGTGAGAGCTTGTTTATTCATTGAACATTCATTTAAAATATTGGGTAACAAGCAAGGAATTCTTCACAAATAAGCAGTCAATCTCCTCTTTAAATATATTTTCTAATACGGCATATATTTTTTTTTGTGGAATTCTAATACGGCATGTGTTAATATAATATAGATATACTGATATACATATATGCATGTATTTAATGTATACTCTACCCTTTATATACTCTACCCTTTATACCTTTCTTTTATAATTAAAAGGAGAAAAGAGCTTCTCTCTTTATTTGTAGGCATGTATAAAAGAAAGATGTAATAATAAAAGGATGTTGTATAAAAAAAGGTGAAATAAAAATAATATTACTCTTATCTATATAATGGCATTTAATGCTCTCGGTGATGTTGAAAGCGGCGTGCTTTTGGTATGTGATGATTCAGAAGACCTAAAAATACGAATTGAACTAGAAACAAGTATGAGATTACGTAAGCATAATAATACAGGAGTAGAATGAAAAGAGAGACCCAGAAAATATGTCAGGAGGGACATTCAACCTGTGATGAATTTGATGTCCTTTTCAGATAAACTGTCAAACAGAACATAGAGGATAGCGCGCAGAGAGATGAATAATTTGCTTATAGCTACATACATATATACCTAGTGTTATGTAGCTTTGGTAACAACTCAACTCGTTTCCCTTGTCTAATTTATTCAAAGTGGTAGTTTAGGTTTGGTGTGTCATGTAATGGGTGCTTTCTGCCTTGTGTGTTTTCCAACATAAGATATATTGCATGTTCCCTATGTGATGTCTGGGTTTACAAACCATGATGGCCTTACCCTAAAAACAAACGCACAGTTTTTGTCAGTACCAACTAAAACAAGGAATGCTACTTTCTCTTTCTTTTTCTCTCTCACTTTTGATTGGCCTGTGAAAATCAGTACCCTCTAAGATTGATTAAAGAAAGTAATTTCAAGTTTATTATAGTTGTTTGAAAAAATATACATAAGAGGAGTGTAAGCAAGGGAATTAATAAGGGGGGCTTAGGTTTGAAGAAATGAAGAGTACGTAGTGCAATGCAATGATGTCACATAAGTATGAATGAGGAATAATGAAGAGGAAATGGACATTTGGGTGTACAACGCAACCTGTCAAAAGTGCAGTTCTAGTGAAAGATGAGGGAATGGGTTAAAGTAAGCTAGTCGGCGCACGTCACTTTCCCCTTCCATTCATTCATTCAAATCCTTATTTACTTTTCCTCACCCAAACTACCTTTGCCATCAACCAGCACACTAACCCAACCTCTTCCCAAACCCAAAGAGAATAAAACCACAACATCTTTAATTACTCTCTTCCTAAAATGAATTTTCACCTTCACACCTCCCCCCTTATGTACTGTGTTTGTAAATAAACACGTGAATCAACTAATGTAAAATTATTTAAATTTAAATAAAAATTTTGAATTCAAGTTTTAGATATATATTTATATTACATATTTAGAAAAAGAATTTTATCATTCACAGTAGTCTTATCCAACTCAAACAGAATTATCTCTAATAAAGGATAATTGTGATCTAAACAAAAGAAAAAAAAACTTATCCTGTTTCTTTCCTGTTGAAGTATACACTGTAAATTCTTCAAAAGTTTTTATGCAAAATATGTTCACTAGCTAGTACTACTGCTGGTCACTGTTTGGTTTATTTTATTACAGTTCTATAAATGGGCCTTGGCCACTTACGGGCGCACGATAGCTGGGCCACAGCTGATTGGGACAGGCCGACTATAATCATGTTGAATGTGGCTAACAAAGGTTAAAGGCACCCTTTATTGCTAAGTATGTCCCTTACTATAGTTTAGTTCTTTTTTGACAAAAATATCCTTCACAAAAACACGTTTATGTTGTTCACGACAAAATATGGAAGCATGTTTCCATTTTGTAATGGAATGTGCATTCCCAATACAAAACGGAAACTAATTTCCATTTGTAATGTATCATGACAATGTATACAAACGAAAAAAATGTTTTCATCTTGTAATGGGGTGAAATTTCAGTATATAAAAAATGGAAACTAGCGAGTTTGTCAAGTTTTTAGCACCTTGCTAATTTCATAATGAGACAAAGTGATATTACTTCTAGATGCACAATTGCAAGAATTTTTATAAATCATGTCAAGAGTTCATTTTCAACTTCAAGATAATTCATTTTTTTTTTTGCAAGGCATTCACTTGTGCGTCAAATTCAACATGCTATTTTGAACATTGGTGATTCTAGCCAATTTTTTAGTAATTACATAATTTATAAATGCATGCACTTGTTTAATGAATGCATCTTGTAATTGATCATATATGATGGGCTTTTAAAATCAAAATTACATAATCTATTGTTGTCCCCAACGCCATTTTAAAAGGAACTTGTCTTATTTTGCAAGTTAAATATTTGATAACGTATTATACAAATATTAGTTGATGAGTTTGGATTGTTTGGGGAAGAAAAAAATCATTTAACCAAATTCTTTCATTTTATTCATTATACTATCTAATCAATTTAATTCATTTTTTATTTTGTTTCATTATAAGAATAAGTCATATTTATATAATACATATTAAGTGGTAAATATTCTATTTTAAGAATGTGAAAATTATAAATTTGAGTCATACATGTATGGTCAAAATTTAAACTTATTTAATAGTCAAATATAATTATCACTTAAAAAAGTCATATATTTTTCTTTTAATTTTGACTGTTTCAATGTGATATAATATGGGTTTATATTTGTAGGTAGTTTTTGTTTCTCATACCAAGAAGTGTTCTCATCCGCTCGTGTGTGTGGAAACACCAGAATAAGATTAAATTTTTAATTAATCTAAACCTAATAATTTTATAAACTGAAATAACAAGACGTAAAATAAGATATGGGCATGGAGAAAATATTTGAACACACACTGTTCCTCACTCAATTGCAAGAGATGCAATTCACTCCTTCATACATTCACTCGTGTATCATTCACTGTTTTCAAGCAAAGAATTGCACACCTACACACTAGGAATAACACTAGAGAACGAGAGAATGATAGAATGAATAATCTTCTTTATTAAGATGCATGTATGTCCTTTTATACAAGCAAAACAAAGTAACAACCCTTTACACTTAGGCTAGACACTTATAACATAATTTTAAAATTCTGTTACTCTCTTATATCCAATGTATAATTAAATCTACACCACTCAAAAATAGAATTAAACTCTCACAGAAAACAAATTGGTATTCGAATTTTATAAACATACACTACAAGTATGAGTGATATGTTAATTTCTAAAAGTATATTAGAATGATTTTTAAATTCAATCCAGTTTACTAAAAAATATTTTTTGTTTAAGCTGTGTGATTTAGATTGAATTGACTCGGCTTAACAACATTCATAACTCAGTTACTTGTCATTGTTGCCAGGGAAAAGACACAAATAAGTTTGTTAGAGCTGTAGGATTTGTTTGTGTATGCAAATAATAGTTAGCAAAGTCTTAGTGACTTGTGAGTTCTGATTATTAAGTGATTTAGAATTAGAATTAGAATTCGACTAATTTTTAGATATGAAAAATTATATTAAAAAAATATTAATGTTAAATGCACTCACGGTAAACTAATAAGAAAAAGAAAATTGTTTGTTGATATATATGACTTCAAATATAAGCATATGAGGTATAAAGTACCAGTACTTTTTTTATTAGTGAAAACTAAAGTACCAGTACAAATACACATATAGCCAGTCCAATAAAAGAACAAGATTCAGAAGCTTATCGTTCCAATTCTTAACTAATTAATTAGTTATATGCTGCTTTCTAACAACCAGAAGCAAGCAAACCGTACGTGTTGATAAACATCCAAGAGGAAAATGTTAATAAAGTAAAAGACGGAAAAGCCATGACACTCGCGTTAATGTCTTTCGTTTTCTTGTCATTGTCCTTGTCTTATATCCCAATTCCCATCTCTTCCCGTAATATCTTGCTTATCAAATCATAAGGCTTTTTTTTAAAAAAAAAAATAATAGCCCCGTTTATATGATTAATTATACAATTTTTTATTATTATGCTATTATTTTACCCAGTGCATATTGCATAGGATAAATTCATAACAAATGTATTTAAATATATAAGTTATATTTTGGTTTAAATTTTTATTTTAAATTATAATATAAAATTACTTTTAATAATTGATACTTTTTTAAAAAAATTATTAAAATATAATTTAGATATAAAAATAAAATAGGATAAATTAAAATGAATTAGTAATTAAGATAAGTAAGTATATGAATAAAGAAAAATAATAATAACTTATAATGGTTGAAAATAATTGCGGAGCTTCATTGTGATAGAGAAGAAGGCTACTCAAACCTTTTATTATATATCTAAAAAAAATTAAATATATTTTTTATCCCTTTAATTTATATTTTTTTTATTTTTATCCCTGTAAAAAAATCATTTCCGGGGTTTGTTTTATTTTTTGTCTTTAAAGTGCTTTACATAGTCCTATCTAAAATACTTTGAAGAAAAAAAAAAAATACATTTTATAAGGATGAAAAAGAAAAAATTTACAGAGATAAAAATGAAAAAAACAAATTAAATTATAAGGACAAAAATATATTTAAATCGTTTTTAGATGATTTTATAAGACTTAATATTTTCGAATATCTAACAAAGTTATTTATTTCTCAATTATTAATAATTTTAAGTTATTGATAACACTTTCATTGAAGGTAATTTTTAGTCTTTTATTTATCATTATTCTTTTTAGAAATAATTCTATGTTATTATTACACTTTTAAACTTTTGTTTTTAAAAACGTCAATCTTTATGAATATTTTTAACCATCGATAATACTTTTCAAACAATAATTAATTAATTAATTAATTAATTAATTTCTTTTTCATAGTATAATTACTTTTTTCATTTTCAAACTCATTTTTTATGACTTTTGTATCCTCATTTTTTTAAAAGAAAAAACTTATATAATACTACTTGAACCTATAGATTTTTTCATCAAGAATTTTTTTGTAGATTTTTTTTATTTTCTTGCAAAATTTTCCTTCAAAATTTTCCTCTCTTTTTTGCAATTTTGCAATGTTTTTAGAAAAAATATGATTATTTCTTAAAATTCATGCTTTCTTCATATTCTAATACAATATTATAAAAAGTTGATGTACAAAGTGTGTGTGAACATATGATAATTAATAAAGTTATATTTCTATATATTGTTAGCATAAAACATTTTACAGTTTCAAATAATAAAATATTATTATTTTTTATTTTAAAAAAATATATAAAATCAATAAATTTATCGTAAAAATTATTTGTAATATATATATATATTACAAATAATTTTTACGATAAATTTATTGATTTTATATATTTTTTTATACTATTTTCACATTAATATAGTCAAATCTTATCTTTTAAAGTTGAACCGTGCCATTGTCGGCACTCATCGAGGGAATAAATCGATGGCTATTACTTAGCCACTCGCGTGAGCCATATATCCATTTTATTATATTAGTACACATGATCTTTTAGTAATATTTTTTTTACTTAACATTTATTAAAAATATTATTAAAAGTTTTTGACGATATTTAAAAAATATTTTTAAATATAAATAAATATTATTAATATTTTTTTAATATCTTATTAAATATTGTGGATAATTTATGTCATTAAAAGGTTTTAACATGAATTATATATATATATATATATATATATATATATATATATATATATAATATTTTTAAATGTGTAACTAACATTTTTAATAAGTGTTAGACAAAAAAATATTACTAAAAATTATATGTGATATAGTGTACCTAACTTTTTAATAAGTTAGAACGTTCAGTAATGACTTTGTTTAAACTCTTTTTTAAAAAATATTTTTTCTTTTTATTTTTTTATTGTGTTTTTTAAATTTTTTATTTGAAAATAATATTTTTTTTACTTATTTTAAAAAGGAAATCATATTTACTTATTAAAAACATTTTTTTAAAAGTACTTATTTTAAAATTGCGTTTTTAAAATTTAAACAAACCAGCATTATATCTCAGGCAACTAGCTTGAGCGATATATCCATTACCTAGCTACAACTAATTAAGGCCACGTTTGTTTTTCCGTTAAAACGGGACGGCATAAATTCTAATGCACTTCATCGCATAAGTAACACATTCATGAGTTGCTTCTCAAAACGTTAGGGAAGATAGCGTACCAATAGTATAAACAGTTACTGATTAATTGAAAAATTCTGTTGCAGATGGAATTTGAAGGTCAATTTAATTACTAACAACATGGAAAGCTACTCTAAGTTCCAGTCATATTAAGCCTCAGTTTATTTTAAATTTTATTATAATTAATTTTTAAAATTAATTTTAAATTAATAAATATAACATATCTTTTATTAAAATGTATATCATAATATATAAAATTGACTCACTTGCAAACTAAGCAAGTATTAAATCTTTTTAACTATTCATGAGAAGAAGAAAAAAAAAATCATTCTTACAATAGGTGTCATGAAAAATGTATGTAAAAATAATATAATTTTTTTTATAACAAATTAAGCAATGATATGAAATAATTAGCAGGCCAACGCAGCAATCCTGCACTTTTGCTTGAAAAGAAAGGAACTTTGTCTTTTAGTATTGTAAAGGGCAAAAAGACATTGATTCATGCAGGAAAGAAAGTTGAAAACCCGATCGACCACCATTGAATTTCTAACCCTATGTTTGATTAGACAGAAAATTAGAGGAAGAAAATAAGACTTGCATATGGATAACAGGTATGTTGATAAATCGATTAATTTAATGTGTGTCGAAAAAATTAATTAAAAAATTAGATAATAGAATAAATAAAAATTTGAATGGATAAAAAATTTGAAAAATATGATTTTTTATTTAATTGGATTGAATTTAAATTTATCTAATCCAATTCAAATTGAATTTATATATATGTATTTTTATTTATAAATTTATAATATCATTCATATTTTTATTTTTATTTTCTATATATTTATAAAATTATCATATAGCTTATATATGAAAAATACATTTAGTTAAAGAAATTTTTTACTACTTATTTGAGTTAACTAGATGGATAAATATATTATTATTAGTTATAGAATTAATGACATGTGAGTGAAATATTTGATAGTTTAATTATTTTTATTATATTTACAATGTATCTTATTTTTATTTAATATTTTAAAAAAACAAAAATAAGAATAAAATTGAAAATTAAAAATTGATATAATCCAATTATTTTAAATTAGATCAGATTGAATTAGATTAAAATTTTAAATTGAACTGATTGGTTGATCCAATCTAATCTGCTAACACCTCTAATGAGTAACAAAATATTTTTTTTGTTTGATTGAAAAGAAAATGAAAAAATAAAACTTATTTTGGATAGAAAGAAAAAAAATGAGGAAGGGACTGTGTAGATCATTTAAAGACAAAAGTATTCTTATTTATATAATTTTGTTTTCTCATATGGGGTATTTATATCATTTAATGCTCAAATATTTTTTATTTATTTCACTTTTCTAGTTGTTATTTTCTTTTCCTTTTTTAATCTTTCTTTCACTTTCTTTTCTTCATATTTACTTCATAAATCAATCAAACATGTACTAATGATATATTTTTCATTCATAAAAATTGAAGACAGATGCCAAGAAGATTTACCCTAATAATATGTTTTAATAGAGAAAAAGATAATAACAAATAAAAAAATTATTTGATTTCATAGAAAATAAAATAAAAATTCTAAAAAATTATAATTTTTTTCTTTATTCCTAGTTTCCTTTTATTTATATTCTAAACTTTTCTTTTTCCTTCACGTTCACTTCCCCGTACCAAACTAATCATAAAATAAAATTAGTGTTTGGTTAATTTTTTGTTATAAATATTTATACAGGAGAAGAAAATAAAATAAAACAAACTTCTAAAAATATTCTCACATTAACTTCTCTAAAAATTAATTTTGAGCTTATTCATAAGTTAATTATTTTTAGTTTATAAAAACAATATTTATTTATTTTTTATAAATATTTTTAGAAAAAATTATACAAACAATCTTTAATTAATGGAAACATATTACTTGTTATCTAGACAACAAAAGGCCAAACAAACTTTTCTTTCTTAATTGTGTATGTAAGTATATGACATAGATATATAACACATCGATCAGTGTTGGAATTGTTTAATTGAAATCAGTGAACAACTCTGATTATGCTCTTGTTTTGTAATGATTTGATAGTGATGGCACGTTGATATGATGTGCTCTCACTACCAAATTTTGGTGCCGAGTTTAAACTCAAGGACAAGTACAAGCTACAAATGCCATTGCCATCTACACCTTCCAGTAGCCTAGGAAGGTTCCTGCAAATACTACCTCTAGTCGATCACTTGTTTTTTTATAAATAGAACCAGATATATATTATTACATAAGAGGTGTTAAATCTATCTATCTGATCTATCTATAAAATTAAATAAATAGCTTGAATTCAAATCATTTATTTATTTTATAAATGATTAATTTATTATTTTTTAAAATCCAATAAATTCTATAAGGAATATTTAATATTAAAGAAATTGGGGGGCAATTTTCGACTAATGTTGATCAAAACTTTTTTTTTTTCAGACGACGATGTTTACGACTATTTTTTTTATTATTGACCACGACGACTATTTTTTTATTATTGACGACAATGAGACTTTTTTAGTTAATCTTAATCAGACAATTTTTTATTGATATTGACTCATAATATTTTGTACAACATTGATTGGACAATTTTTTAGCCACGTCAATTAGGATTATTTTTCTTGACATCAATTAGAATTATTTTCAATAAATGATTACACATGTTATTTTTTGATTGATATCAACACATTTTTTTTTTGTCGATCTCGATTAAGACTAGTTTTTGTTTGATATTGGATAAAGATATTTTTTTCATCAAAATTGATCAATTTCAACTGGGGTAACTTTTAACCAATCTTGACCGGGACAACTTAAAAACATTGCCAGAAAAATCCTAACAATGAAGTTACCATACATATGATTTTCGAATTTTATTATTTAAATATATTAATTTAGAAATATTTTATTAATATTATTATATATACATCTTAAAAAAATTCTAAAAATAAAATAACAAATAACAAATTGTTGCATGAACAATATCATTATCCATAATTTTTTTACAAATTACTAGAATCAGTGTCATCACAGGTCCATCGAGATCAAAGTATGTCAAGTGTCACACGATGAACAGAGGCATGCCGTACCGTAATACCTACTAGAGCTAGGGAAAATCTCAGCAGAATTCTTTTTGACCGACTGTTAATTGGTGTTTGAAGAAGCATTAAAAAAACAAATCAACATTTGATTTCGTTGTAAAAACTACAAACATGATGTTATTTAGTTAGTTTGACACGTGAAAGGTTTACTGGTTGGGTGGCCTTTGCATGTAATCCTTCGGATCATTTTGTGATTTTATTTTTTGACAAATTTTTTGTGTGACAACAACTTTCCTAGGGGATATTGCTTTTTGGAAAGTTAATTCTTTGTTTCAATAAAATTTCTTCCACTAAAACCAAATCCCAAAATTGCAAGTTCATTATTATTTTCTTTTAAAAGAGGTCTATCATTATTATTATTATTATTGCTATTTTTGGAAATTTTCTTTTTCATTTTCCATTCTGATTATTTATCGTATTTATTATTTCCTTTAATTTCCTTAGCAATCTCTCTTTTTTTCCCACTCATTATACTCATAGACTATATTTTTAGCATGCTCCTTCTATGTTTTCCAAATTGCAAAACAAATTTAGTAAAAAGTATTTAGCTATATAAAGTAAACATATGTCTTGTATATTGCTGAGACTAGAACACTAGTGATATAAAAAAATAAATAAGAATTCTTTAACATGTACTGTACTTAATAGAAGTATCCAGCCACAACAGGTTTTTTATTATATATATATATATATTAAAATTTTGAGTTGGGACACGTTAGGGTGGATATGGCCAAAGCCGACTCCTAAATTTCGTATGTCGTTAAGAGTAACATTTGTTAAGAGGATAAAAGAAAAAACAAAGCATGTATATGCGTATGTAAGCATGTATCCACAAGTGTAAAACTCAAGTGAGTGCTCGAGAGATATGTGTTGAGAGTTCAATAAAACCTAATATTTATAGGAGTGGAATGAAGCTGCAGATTTTTATTTGTGGGAATTGTTATAACCTTTGGAAATAATTACTGACTAATAGATAATAGCTAGTAACTTGTAGATAAAGTTAGAGATAATGTATTGCTTATAAATAATTGCTAGTAGATCACTTAACACTTACAGATGATGAGTAACTTATAGGTAATTGAATACCTACCAAGAGATAAAGTAGGTATGATATATTCAACTAATAAGAAGTTAGAGATAATGTGTTTGTTAGTGAGTTCGATTGTTAAGTGTCGAATGTCCAGTTCTTGTGTCAAGACTAACATATATGAAAGATAGACGCATGTTTCAAAATATCATTATTTGTGGATGTAAATAGTATATATATATATATATATATATTATCGGATTTTGAACTACAAATTCTAAAGAGTTGGTCGAGTGAAATAAAAAAGTAACTCATGTCTAATAGGTTGTAGATACGGATAATGTAAATATAAATACATTTATAGACAGTGGCGGAGCCAGAAAAATTATAAAGCCTGGGCAAAAATTTAAAGATAGCAAATTCACATTGTATATAATATGTAAATAGTAATCAATCAAAATAAAAGAGACTCGTCATTTTGTCAACAAAAATATAGTTTAAAATAAAAGAGATAAACATAATCTTACAATAGCGGGTTAAATAAAATTACGAGGTAAGTGTCCTTTCCGAGACTTCTTTGCGGTAAATGTTCGAATAATATCAATATCATCAAGTGACTTGAATATCTCCCGCTCGGTGTAACATACCATCAAGTCATTGAACCACACATCGTTGATCTTATTGCGCAATTTAGACTTGATAATCTTCATTGCTGAAAAAGCTCTTTCAACGGATGCTGTCGACACCGGCAATATCAAAGCTAGCTCAATAAGTTTATAAACCAATGGAAATACCAAATGTTTCTCAGTTTGAACCATCTTCATAGCCAAACTTTGAACATCTTCACAAGTGGAAAAAGAAGCATTAGCACATAAGTTTCAAGTTGATCCCTAATTGTTCCTCGGTCATCATCAGAAAAGTCTGCATGATAAATATCAGCAAGACGAGCAAGCTTATCAACATCAAACTTGGAGAAAGAGTTCTTGGGGTCAAGACATGAGAAGCAATCAAGTATAATGTTACTTCCTTCACTAAAGCGGTGATCCATCTCCACACATATTTTATCAATAGCAACATAAAAAATCTCTGCACGGTAATGATGAAGATTAGTGATAGTCCTCCCTTCTGCTCTTGAACGACCCCGAACTGGTATTTCGTCATCCATATTTGGTACCAGAATACTTTTAGCAACACAAAATCCTTGGACATCGGCAAAAAAATTATTCCAGCCACTCTCTCTCATTGTGCCCAACCGAGCTTTGACAACATCAACTAATTCCATGGCATTCACAATATTAAGATCTTTTCTTTGCAATATATTTGAAAGCTCGTTTGTGATACCAAACAACTTTAACATTAACCTCAAAATAAAAGCAAATTTAAAGCTCTCCATTTTTTCTATCAAACCTGCTGCTTGAGATGGTCCACGTCCATCTTCATCAACCATACTAAGCACCTTTAACACGGAGGACCACATTTGATCCAAACGAAGCAATGTAGTATGATGTGAACCCCATCTAGTATCCCCGGGTCTAGTGAGACTAGATGATTGGTGTAAGCCCCTTCCTCTAGATATCTCACCACTCTCAAGTTTATTTAAAATATCTTTGTGTTGTGCCTCTGTCAAAGCATCCCTCCTCTTATAAGATGCACTTGTTGTATTCACAATCAAGGTGATGTACTCAAAGAAATCATGAATAGATGAGCAACTACTAGTAACAGACACAACAACCAATTGCAAACGGTGAGCATAACAATGGACATAGAAAGCATAAGGATTTTCATCTAGAATTTTTCTTTGCAAACCATTAAATTCACCTCTCATATTTGAAGCTCCATCATATCCTTGCCCTCGTATCCTTGAAATAGATAATGTGTACTTATCAAGAATACCATAAAGAGCATCCTTTAATGACTTAGATGAAGTATCTGTGACATGATGTAGAGCAATAAATCGTTCCACAACATTCCCTTTGTCATTCAAAAACCTAAAACAAATTCAACCAGTTTACTTGGCGGCATAGAGAATAATAGGTAATGAAAATTGGAAATTGGAAAATACAACTACTAACCTCAACATCACCGCCATTTGCTCTTTGACGGATATATCACGTGACTCGTCAATAAGCACAGAGAATTGTCTATCACCAAGCTCTTCCATAATCACCTTGGTAACTTCATGTGCACAACACGTTGCAAGCTCCTTTTGAATGTCACCGCAAGTCATTGTGCAATTTTTTCCACCACGGTCAAAAGCATCCCTCACTTGTTCATTCTAAGATTTTACCCAATCTACCATCTCTCTAAAATTGCCCTTATTTAGCGAAGTAGAGGATTCATCATGGCCACGGAAAGCCATGCCTTGTGCTATGAGATATCTTGAACAATCTAAAGAACAAGTCAAACGAATCTTATACAATTCTTCTGATTCCTTGGTTGCTTTAGCAAACTTACTTGTCACACTTTGTCTTTGATTATTATAATCATCGTAGTGCTTGACACATGAGTTGTGCAAACTATTATGACTACCAACATGATCTTTCAAGCCTTGAGATGCATGCTTCCAATCTCTATATCCGCTTTTAGTGAAGACTTCAAAACCAAAGTGTTCGGCCCTCCCGGGTTGCTTAAAGAGAAAGCAATAAAAACAATAAGCTGCATCCTTGATCTCACTGTATTCTAACCATGTGTAATTCTTATACCATGATTTACTAAATGCTCTAGAAACACTTCCAAATGGAGTACGAGGAAAGCTTGGCAAATGTGGTTGCATTGGACCCTTCAATATATATGCCCTCCTCACTTGATCTTGAATATCCGGAGCATACTCATTAATTTGTTTCCTATGACCTGGATCACGCACAATCTCATTTGGGTTAAACTCATTAACCACATTAGGTGGCGGTTCTAATTCGGCTTCTTGTTGTACAACATTCACATTCTCAATACTTGCTCTATCAACCAAAAATCTCCTCATCTCTGAAATTAAATGATCTTAAGTTAATACTCAATTAACAATTAAAATCATAAGAATCAAAATTTAAATAAGAATAGTTTTTCAAAATAAAAGTAATCTCTTATGATTTATAAAGAGTAGGAACAAGCATTATATTATATTCAATTAAACACCATTATAGAAACTAATAAAATTAGATAACCAAAAGAAACCTTTATTGTAGATAATTTATCTATCAATAAACAAATTTACAAGTGGTATGATTCCACTGTAAAAGATCTTTTTACTGCTATTATAAATAATACTATATGCTTATAATATTACTAGATACACACTTTAGTTTGACTTATCAATAAAACTTTTATAACCAATGAATCTTGCTGTGTAGTAGTTTAATCTGACACTTAACAGCACACAAAATGACAAAATATATTATAAAGTAAATATTTTTTATAATGAAATTTATTGAAGTTATCAGTATGATACAATATTATAATTTCACCATATGAGATTTTAGATAAACTTGAAAAATATGGGACCCATTTTCACAATGTTAGTACTTCTATATAACATAAAATATTTAACCTTTCAAAGACAAACCCAAATTTTTCTTCTTCTCTGTGTCTGCTACTACTAGGCGGTGCAAATAAACCCAAATTTTTCTTCTTCTTCTTCTCTGCTACCTTTGTGTTAATTGTTTCAATTTAAAACCACAATCAGTTTAAATTAAACAATTACTAACCGAAAAAAAAGGGGAAGGCAGTAGTCGGAAAAGAACCAGTAGGTGTCGATGGCGGAAGCTTTAAGGTTTCTACAGTGTTGCTGCGGTGACGAAGCTTTACTTCTTTTGTTTCTGTTACCTATATTTTTGCCCTTTTAATTTTTAACTCTTACAATTGTTTTGCCCTTTCAATTTCTTGCCCTTTCTTTAATATTTTTCTTTTAATTTTTACCTTTTTTTTTTTACCAAATGAATTTGGGCCAGAGCCTGGGCAATTGCCTAGGGTAGCCGGGCCTTGAAACCGCCTATGTTTATAGACTAGCTAGGTTGTTTTGATATATACCATATCCACAATCTTTAAAGGGAATATCATACGACGAAATGTCCATACAAACACAGAGAATATGGGAATGCATTTAATAAAAAATATTTTGTGAGAAGAATAAATATTAATAATAAGATATTATCATCAACAGTCAAGATTAAAATAAAAAGGGATTATGTTACTTTATTTTAAAGTTTTTATATATATAACCCAAATTTACCTTGACATAAAAAGAATTCAAAAAATTCTCATTGGATATGCCCTCATAAAAGAGTGAGATGAACAAATCTAGGTTGCATAAGCCTATATGAATGGTGAAGAGATTAAAAGTTTTTTAGTCCTGTAATTATTTTAAAAAATCTATTTTTTTAAAAAGATCACATAACTTAGATTTTAATCTTAATAATTCATGATAAATCTAATGATTGATAATAGTCGTTTTACTTATATAAAAAATATTTTTTGCACTAGACACATCACAATTCACACATATATAAATTAAATATTTATATTATTTAATACTTTAATTAGATAATTATTCACAAAATTTATTGTTAGATTGAAAGTTTTTTTATATATATTATAATCCAGATCATTTCGACAAAGTCTTGTTGATTAATTTAAAATTATTTAATACCATATATATACATATATTATATCAAAATTGACTTAATGTGTTTTTTTAGAATATATTAAAATGAAAACATTTTTTATTATAACTTTATAGGTATTTAAGTTTAATTTTTTTTTTCACAAAATATTAATATGATATATATATATATATATATATATTTATTTATTTATAATTTAATGATTACATTAATTAAAAAATATACTATTTAATTGATGTTAAGTGTGTTTAGATAGACAAATAAGTTATCAAGAAGATTTAGTTTAACTAACTCAGCATATAAGTAAGTTGTTATAAAAAAAAACTTAGTACTTAAGATTGATTTCTATGAAAAAGAAAAGTTACATTTTCTTTTGACTAACCTAAAAATTTGTTTTAGTAATTATATAAGTTTATCAACTTCTAACATTCATTTTTTTATATAAAAACAGTACTTCATGTAACTTTAACAAAATATATTTTAATTAAGACACTTATATACTGTTCAACACATATATTGAGAGAGAGAAAAAAATATAAATGTAATAAATTATATACTTCATTACCCTAACTTAATCAATTAAGTTTACAAAGCTCCTTAAAAAGTTAATTTCATTTCCGACCTTTCACCATTGATGAGAAGATTTAATTCATGTATATATAAGATCCTCCTGTATAAAGAGAATAAGTACAAGATTAGGTCATTTTAATTAATAAAAAACCTAAGATATTAATTAAAGCTAGGTATAGATAATTAAGAAGCAGAAAAACCCAAATAGATTGGCAGATTAAATCAATCATAATAAAGAATAACGGAGATAGAGAAATTATAAAAAAATGTATTCTTGTCTGCTAGAGAGAGATCCACACAGCCGGCTTGTATAATACTTCTATTAGCAAACGCTAAGACTTTTCCACATCCTACACAACATTCAGTACTTGACTATATATAATAGGTAGGTAATGTCTATGTCCTCATTTTGTCTCTTGCTCAAACCACCTTCACCCTCTCCATATTCTATAATAATACCCTTCTCTATAACTCTTCCATTTCTCATTCAATTATTAATTCCTTTGCTATAACAAAGTATAGTTAAGTCCATATCTCGCCGTTTACCATGGACTTAAACTACCCAGAAGAGTGCTACTCCAAGAGCTCAAGCGAAGAAACCAACGATGATATGGGAATTGGAAGATCCTATGAGTGCATCTATTGCAAGAGAGGCTTCACCACAGCCCAAGCCTTAGGTGGACACATGAACATACACAGAAAAGAAAGGGCAAACAAGACCAAACCCAGTTTCCAACCTCCTTCTTCGAGTTCAAACAACGTTGATGACATCAACAACTATGCAGATCTCGGGTTCTATTCACAGATTTCAAGCCTCTCATCCACTGCTCCTATTGATGCTAATAGCTACCGTGAAGTTTTCTTTCCTACTACCACTGCATCAAGTGTTAGGCCTTCTTCCCATGGTGAGGTTTTGTGTGTGGAAAACCAACGGGGTCATCACGTGTTTGAGCAAGATTGGAGGAAGAGAAATTTGAGCTTGTACAGTACTAATCCGTTGTGTTTTCATGAAATTAAAGATAAGTTTGAAGAGAGTGAAGAGAATGGCCTGGATTTGGAGCTGAGGCTTGGTTATCTTCCATAGCATGCATATACACACATATATATCATGCTATATATATCCATCAAGCATATATATAGATGTATAATGATGTATATATCAGATGGGAGCACGTAGTCACAAGAGAGAAACTAATTTTGACCATATAATCTAATGGATTATATGATCAAGTTAATTATTCCTCTTACTTCACACACCTCCATTTTGATATATATAGAATGTATATGCCTTTTGGGCTCTATCTTATGACATTTCTATAGAGATGCATCATGCATGGCTTGAAGCAGCAGGAAGTCAAAGCTCTTGGGGCTTCTTATGAGAAAGGTACTACTCAAATAATTTTTCTCATGAAATAATGTCTAGCACTGAATCTCACTACCCATGATTTTACACCAGAAGTACTACTGAAGTTACTAATTATGTGAATGTTTCTTTTTGGTACTCATTTTTGTTCAGTTTTTTGGTACGCAGTTTCTTGCTTGTTAATTACAATGAAAATTAGGTAATTATTTATGAATTGTAGCTTTTTTTTTTAAGAAATCTCTTAGCATATAATACAAAAACTGTGTCCATAATATATAGTAAAATATAATTCTGTTTCTCGACTGTTCCATATCTGCTTTGCATTGCTTGAAGACAGGTGAGATATCCATAACGTATCTGCTCCGGCAGGATGAGTATTAGCTCACTAAATCCATATAGAAGGAAACATTTATGGTTCAGTTATGTTATTAATTTCCTAGATATAATAGTGGCTATAATTTCAAACAGAAACATACAAGCGGAGTTGGTTGCACATCATGAAATTAATTTTCTTTGTTTTACTTGGTATTGAAGCAATAATCAAAATAATTTATCTTCTTCACTTGTTTACCTGTAATGTAAATCATAGCATGCAAAAAGTGTCGGCGATGATGTTAATCAATAGGAAAAAGCAAAACTTAAATGCATATTTTTATTACTGAATATTATCAAGATAAAATCTAATACTGACTGAAAAATAATACTAAAATACATATGAAATTGCATCTAAATTGTGTCAAATAAAATATTACAATAATATACGGAACAACTTGTACATCCAGCACTTAAAAAGAAAACTTTTAATTTACATCCAGAAAAACAATTTGATTTTTTTTTTTTTACTTTTGAGGGTTAGGGGAACTGATTGTTATAAAATACTTACGGGAAAATACTTTCCATGCATGTTATATACGTAATCATTTTCAGTAAATGTATTATAAATTTTGTTAGATATCTGTTTTTTTTTTCATTTAAATTTTCCAAACCTTAATTATCCATTTTTATATACATGAGTTCTTTAGATTGTCTAATTAGGTCTGCTTTTTCTATTTGATAGAGCTTTTTTTTTTTTTTCATCCACTATGGAATTGCTTATATATCAGCATGAATCTTGTCAAGTATTAACGGTAATGAAGTAGAGTTACATATATAAAATGGCTTTTATTTTCATTTATGAAAACATTTCAATAAAATTATTATCTGATTATAAGTTTCATAACTCATTTAATTTAAAAAGTTGTTTATCCTCCAATTAATCTAAGTAGTCTACTGAAGAGAGTTATAAGCTTAAAGAATGATAAATACAGTTAGAAGTGATCACATTGGATTTTGATGTCAGAATTATAGTATTTCAACATTTCACAAAACTCCATTATATACTAACGGGTGTGGTTTCTCTTAAGAGTAAGTGCGTCTCAATCATTTTTACATGATACATAATTAAATATTATTAATTATTTTTTCTTAAAGTAAAAAACATAAATATCCATATAACATAAAGATTGATTGAAGCCATAAACAAGAAAAATTGGACATTGTGGTCCAAGACATAATTTCTCGTATTAAACTCTCACTATTGACATTGAAAATTGTCACAACCGTTTCTTTTTTATTCATGGGGAATACAAGAAAAATATCACAATAAGCTATCCTGAAGCAAAAGGGAAGCTAAAGTGTGAGAAGACTCATGCCAAATACAAAGAGACTCCAATTGACGAACTCCAACGTTAGGCAAACAGTAAGCAACTTGATTAGCCTTTCCTCGAATGAGATAAAGAGATAGATTGATTCCTCAGCACCTTCAACACCAAATGTGCGTGTCCATTGTCATGGAGGCGGAGGGTTCCCCGAATATGAGAAAGAAAGACCAGTTCTTTTTGAACAAATCCAGCACCTTCAAGGCTTCAACACCAAATATGCATGTTGATGGTACGGAGGGCAAGAACCTGCATGAATAATATTCACAATGTCCAAATTATCCATTTCATGAAGGACTCTTCAAAATCCGTTCTCCCAAGAAACTCCAAAGATTCTAAACGTCACTACCTTTTCAATGATGAATATAAACTTTCATGAGTCAAATATTAATTTTCTATAATGTATAATGTATTAGAACCCCACTTTAATTAATATTTTAGAAATATGAATTTATTTTCCAACAAATATCCTATTATTATTACTTGTTTGTCACATACGATCGACTTTGGTTTGGTATTGTTTCTCAAGTGAAATTTTAAGGGTCCAGAACTTTTTACTTCAATTCTCTTTTCTCTTTCTTCAACAAGTAATTTAGAGAAATTGTATTTGTATTTTTTTTTGTCTATAACAGAGAGAGAATAAAATAATTGATGAAGAAAAAAATGTTGTAAGAAAATATTTATAAATAATGGACCAGTTTACTTAAAATTTAAAACAATAATTTTTAAAAAAATCTTTTAAAAAATATTTTTTTTAAGAAGTAGATGAGATTTACTTTGAAAAAAGAAAACTGTTATTGTTTAAAAACTAAATTAGACAAACACATAAAAAAAGTAAAAAAAAAACTATTTTTATTAAAAAATTAAATAAAAGGACCTAACATAAGTTAGTAATTTAACATTTCTAATAAGTGCATGTAAAGAAATATGTAATTAAAAATAAATAATGTCAATCAAACTTAATTTACTCGCATACCAACAGTACTCTTTTTGCACTCATCTACACACAATGATGTAAAATATTTCTTTTTCACATAAAGTGTCAATTACACATCCCTAAACATAGATTGCAGCTAGACTTTCTTCAACTGCCAACAACAATAATAATAACTTCTCTTTATTTATGTTTGTAACTATTATGTTTAAGCAATATTTTGTAATCATGAACTTGTACCTTTGAACGAGTTAGAACTCCAAGGTAAGGTAAATTTGAATCCGCTCTTGTTATACAGTAATCATGATACATAAAGACACACTTTTTTCATATTCATTAATTCAAATAAAATTTAAAACTTATTTTTGTACCAAAAATATGTTATCTAGCATGACTGTGACATAATATATATATATATATATATATATATATATATATATATATATATATATATATATATATATATGAAACGATTCAAATTGATATATGAACCATTAAACTTCCTATAGTTTACTCATGTCCTTCAGATTTATTGGCCAACCAGCACTGATTAGAAGCAGTAATGAAAGCTATTCCAAGCCGAGTATCTTTAATAATATATGAACTTATACTATAATATATTTAATTAGTTCTTCGGGTATATTTTAGTGAGAAAAATCTCACAGCTTACATAATCCTTATTCGCCCAATATCATGTGGTTATACACATAGAAAAAGCTTGGCAGAGAGATGCTCGATATCTGGTAAGCAACAATACTTATATTGTAACTATATTAGCAAACAGTATGTGAAAATGATACGTAAAGTAACATGTCTGTACGGTCCTTCTTATTAACAGTGCTCTTGATTCCCTGATCGATATGATCAGCTTGTGTTTCCATTAATTGAACTTTTGAATAACACGAAAGAAGCAAGAGAACAAAATTCAAAAGAAAATGAAAGGGAAAATAAAGAAAGAAAAATATGCATGAGTTATGACCATTGACCACAATGTTTGCATATATTCTAACATATGAGCGGGTCATGGACGTAGCTTCTGCTTGACTTGGCCCTCAATTACTGTTACTACTTTTTTCTCTTATATACCCCCCTGACATATGTCGCACCTGGCTTGGCTACGGCATATGTTTCTTTCTTACTCAGATACGGGTTATGCCCCGCAATGATTTTCATCTATCGTTTATCTTTTGACTTATTTTTCTTTTATGATTCCACTCTCTGGCTATGAGCTAGAAAGAAAAACATTGTTCTAAATATATTCTTCTTTCTCCCGTTTTGCTAAGATCTCCAGAATGGGCAAGAAAAATCTATATGAACATTGGACAGGTCCTAACACTTAAGGAACGTACAGAAACAAGATCTAAAGAATTGGAGCTAGCTGTTCCTTCCTAGTTGCTACTTTGCTAGACAAATCTATTTCTGTAGCATCCATGCAATAAAAAAAATGTGGAACACCACAAGTACTTCATGATGCGAAAGTCATGCAAAAAATCTTCAAATTTCGATGGCTAGATGCATGTAATGTGCTTAATTTCCAGCACTAGTGTATTTGCTAATATCAGTTCAAAGAGTAAAATATCAGCATGATTTCTCCCTAAATGATATATTTTGTAATTTATTTTTTATTTTTTTGCATCGTAAGATATTTGAAAATTCTACTTTAAAATTAAAACAAATATGATCAAGTGTTGGAACAATATCCTGCTTCGAAACAGAGCCGTGTTCCTGCTGGCGCTACGTGACACACAGTTTTACTTTGAAAAGGCAAAGACAACAGACAAAGTGGAGGGTCACTACGCAAAAAGGAGTGATAGAAAAAAGAGAGGGTCACTACACAAGTGGAGCGACGAAAGAAAAGGCAATACTATTCTTGCTTAAAATTTTATAGCAGTTTTTTAAACTTATTTTTCATTTTTTTTTATCTCTTTGTCATAGAAAAAATGAGTAAGAATAACGTTATGTTTGAGTCAAGCTTCGGATATAAATTACAAAGAAAAATAAGTGATTTCAAAACTTATGAAAAGTTACACTTCAATTTTATATCAATAAAAATCTTGATTTTTCAGTCTTTAAGCTTATATCTATATACTATCTTATATCACAATTTAATTCTCTTCGTCACCTTATTCATCTTTGTATTTGTCCCTCCCTCTTTCCCTCTAATCTCTGTCTTCCACATGGGTGTATATGCCTCAAGGGCAACAAAGAAACATTACTTGCAAATAAAGACTTTGAAGTGATGATGAGAGTACATGTGGTGAGAAAAAAAAAAAAGAGATGAGTATGAATTGAAGGCTAAGACTACGGTGGACCACTTGAAAGGTGGTCTGTTATGGAGAATAATTTTCAACCGTTAGATTAAATGATTATTATAGATCAACACACTGGATCCCGTAATCTCTCTCAGTAATTTCTTCGGCAGCTTACCATATTCTCTGCCTTTACCCCCACCTCCCTCCGGCGGCAACGTTCAATTAACTCGATCCCTTTGACCACCGTCCACCGCAATGTTCCTTATCGTGAAACGCCTTTCTACCTCTTCGCTGCTAGCGTCCTTAAAACAGTTGTCACCAACGCAGACCAACATCATCCCCCTCCACACCTCCATCTCCGGCCACCCTTCCCTCCGCCGTCCCCTGCAATGGCAGCTGGGAATGGACCTCCTGGACTAGCTGAACCTCTTCTTTGGGTTCCAAACCAACAACGTCCGCAACCAGCGCGAGCACCTTGCCAACACCCAGATGCGCTTCTCCCCTCCCCCAGACTCCCTAGACGCCACCGTCCTCCGCAACTAAACAGCCTGGTGCTCCGACCTCCACTTCCTCCCCGAATACCTCTCCTACATCTTCCATCATCAGATGTGTGCTGGCCTATGATAACCATTTAATCTAACGACGAAATTCTTATCCAAAACGAACCACATATCAAAGTCGTCGACCGGAGCAATGACCTGAATTGAATGTAAAAAAATGAGATAAAAATTTGACCCTTATGCAGAAAAGTTTATAGGTGTTTCGTGAACTCTTATCATCTTACACTTTTAATTTACACAAGAATTTTTTTTTTAAACGTACACAAACATCTCTTATGAATATACCAAACTTATAAACAAGACTTCTGTTTTTATATGAAATCGAAAACATATTTTTGACTCATCTCATAAAACTCTTATTAATTCTTAAACATTAAAAAAACACTTTTTATTTTATAATAATAATAATAATAATAATAATAATAATAATATCCCTCTATGACAGTAAAACTTGAAGTTATTAATACTTAAGCAATACAAATTAATTTTAAGACAACATTTCATTTATATAAGAGACTAAATAATAAAATAAATATAGCTTACATCTTCAAACTAATAAGAATTTCTTTTAAAACTGTTGTTATAAAAAACAATAAAACTTAAACATAATAATTATTAATAATTAATTTATAAAATATATGGTATTATTTTATTATTTAAATCTAAAAAAACTATATTTTTCTTTCTTGTTACTGACCTATGTCAGCAAGTTTTTATTAACGTTCTCTCACAATAAATTCGAAATAGTTATTGTTATTTGAAAGATATAGAACTGATTTATATCTTAAAATTATTGTATTTTAAGCAACTAATAATAAGAAAGGATTTTTTTGTGGGATATTCAGGAAATAAAAGGAGTCAAGTGTAATGAACTAAAATATGTGATAAAAACTATTTTTGTGCCAAAAATATTGGTTTTAAATTTTATTTTTTATTTATAAGAACTATACTTAAGAAGGAGTTTACAAAAACTTACATACACCACTCAAACAACTCAGCTAGATCATATTGATTGATTTTAGATTTAACCATAATATATATTTATAAAATAGAACGTGTTTTCTGTAAATTTTAAAAATAGCTAAGTTTTCACGTCAAATGTGTAAAATAAAATGGAGGTTAAAGTAATTTATTCTCCCTTCTCCACTCCACTCCACTCCATGGGAGCATACATCTTGAGGGTATCAAACAAAACCATAAATGAATTAGATAATGATGAGAAAAATATGTGGAGTATAAAAAATAAGTGAAAAAATCATCACTTTAATATTAAAAATTATCTTCTATGTTAAACATTAAAAGGTCAACTTATATTAATTTTGGGGAGAAAAGTATTATATTCAGTGCTATTTATTATTTTTTTAACCATCTAATCGGTTTATATCTAAATTTAAATCCAATTCAATTTAATCTAAACTATTTTTCACTTTTTGCTTTGATAATTTTTAAGAAATAATAAATAAATCTTAAAATACACAACAATAAAATGAAAAGAAATTTCTTATATAAGTTTTTATCGTATTTCTTCAACTTAATGTCATAAAAAAATTTAATTCAAAATAAAATATATATAAAAAAGGAAAAAGATATAAAATAACATATTTTAAATTCATTTAAAACGAATAAATTTATAAACATATATATTAATATAAATTAGTAGGGGCATCATCTATTTTGTATGCAAGTATGGTATATATATATATACGTTTCATTTAAATTAAATCAGTTTTAAATTTTAATATTAAATATGAATTTTAATATAATCTAATTTTAACTTTTCTATCTGGATTTTTTTTAATTTACATTGAATTAAAGGTACTCCCAGAACAAAATGAGCTTACCTGATCTCAGACTTGGAGCAAATCTGCCCACGACAGAGCAAACCTGCCAATGTGAGCAACAATTTCTTAACCCAAAAAACGAAATGTGGGCTTTCAAATAAAAAAATAACCTTAGCTTCCCGGCAAATAAAAACAATGAAAATTAACAAGTGTAATGTCATTTTTGGGCAAAGAGTTATCGGTTTATTAACTATAAATTTACTTCTCAATCTTTATAGCATTACTTTCTTCTTTACATAATAAATAATAAAATTTGATTTGATGGGTCCCATAAGTCATGTATCTGGATTCGATGTTGATTTAGCCAAATACAATGGTTAAGAAGATGTGGAAGACTTGCTAAAATTGTAACTCTCGTGTACTAGTTCATTTTAACTCTTGGTGAAGGCAAGCTGCAGTATTTGACAGTAGTCACTAGTCAATTAAAACCTTTGTTTAAGCTTATTTAAATTTATATTACAATAGTTATTTTTTACTCTTGAAAATGAGAAAAAAATTATGAATTAACAATATAAAATAATGTTAGACGGTCATTTAACTATAAATTATCATTTATGATAAAATTATAATTAAATAACTGGCAATTACATTATTACATCACGATTAAACTCTTTGAAGTATATATACAAAAAATTCAATTTCTGAAAAAATACAAATAAATTTTTTGAACAGTCTTCAATTAAAAAATGTAGAGATAATCTGATAGCATCGCTGCCATAATTCTTAAAACGGTATAGTTCGAGGTTGAATTTCGAAAAGAAAACTATCGACATATTTACTACGGTCGTCAAGAATTATAATTTTTTTGTTATGAAAAAAGCTATTTCAAGGGTGATTGAAATATAGACCATTTTAGTCAGTCCCTTGTTAAAATGTTCAGTTGGGCACTACTAAAAGAGTGGCAGATTATGGGGACGAAGCACAATTTAAAAATAAAAGGCTATACTTAGTTGAGTTGGTTATAAATAAATAAATTAGACAACGATAAAATCTAGATGAAAATGTTAAACGTCAAATACACTTTCCTTTTCATTTTCCATATGGTTAAACAGGAGTATCCTAAATCAACAGGAAAGGGAAAATATACCGCAAATCGGATATGGACATTACTCGTTGGATTCAATACCTGTTTAAAACATCAAACCTTTATACAGAACAGTTATCTTACAGAGCCAGAGGTAGTAGCATTAATTACAGTAATAGAGGAAATAGCGTCCTCTTGGACCTAACATAAAGCTGGCAGTTGAATGAAAGATCAAATTACCTAGTGAGGTAGTATATTATAAGAAAGAGCACAACAAAGGATGCTACAAGCGTGAACATTCTCTGGTTGGATTTGGTCTCGAATACCTGCAAGATCAGACCCAAGCCATTGAAACAGACATGAATATGCACTCTGCCCCTCTTCTTCCTCCCAAACAAAAATGAACGGAAGCAGAAGACAACAAATGGAAAGGGAAAGGAAAACTGTGAACAAACACTCCTTCAAAAGCCATATATGATTAAAAAGTCTACATACCATTTTAAATTTGTCCATAGTGCCCGAAAGGACCCCTCTTGATGAATCCATATCATTCCCCTAAATCAATAGCATCTTATAACTAAAGCAGAACAAAGAAATAGCAGAAAAAATGCCAAGTAATTTCTACAGTTTCAGAAAACACACCATTCGATCCAGCATGCGGTTATGGCTATCCACCTCCTCATTTATATCACCTGATAACTGTTGCAATCATACCCATGAAAAATAAATTTATGCTAGTTGTTTTAGACCATCATGCAACTGCCTGCTACATCTATATGAAATTCTAAACCCTTTCTAGATCTTTAGACACTCTAGAAGGAGAAGTAGTTTAAAGATCACGTAGATCACATAGATCACATATTATTGAACAAAGTTAATAGAACCTGTAATAGCATTAGAGAATGAGATTATAAACACACCTCTGGTCAACAATAAAGAACACAAAGGTGAACCAGAATAAAATAAATTTACAAAAGGGTGAGGAGCGAAGTTTTAATGCACAAACAAATTTTCCAGCTTCAAAGGCCAAAAGGTTACAATTTCCTGTTAGTACAAATACAAATTGACTTTCACCTATCGATAAAATATCAACACATTGAGACAAAAATTATTGAAAAACATGAAATGGTTAATAATAGCAGTAACAAAATGATAAAATGACTACAAGGTACATCACTCATTTTTATATATACAAAGAACTAAATGAGGTCTAGGGTATGTTGATAGCAATAGTAAACTTACTCTTTTCAGCAGATTGACTCTATCTTGCAATCCATCCAATGCCTGCTCATTATCATGTTCATCAATTTCATGAGAAGAGGAGTAAACAGATGATGCTCTGATGCCACCCTCCTCAATACCATCAAAAAGGGAAACTCTATTGTTACGATTGTCTCTAGATCAAAAACAAGTACAAGCAACCAAATGGTCACATGATAAACACAAACAGGATAAATTTCCTTTCTACATAGTTCTAGACAGTTTAAAATATCAGGATTTATAAATAAAGTAATTAAAAAAAGTGTCCCTCGCCCTATGAATAAAAACACCATGATATTTTCCAAATAGATTTTAATTTGGTTTACTATTAGATTAAACTTTTTTTGTCATGATAGCTCACACTGCCTAAAGAGTTTGACTTATCTTTATAAACAGAGAGATAGTGTATAAATGTTTTATACGTCATACTGATACAGGATCAAAATTACACTCTTCCAAGTATCATAAACAGAGAGTAAACAAATAGTCGCTAAAAACTGATCAACCACTGCTTCACTATGTTATACACTCGTGATAAAGTCATAAAACAGAAAACAAATTGTTAAACTTTAACTGCTAGAGTTTGACTGCATCCCATGCACATGAGTTTATTTAAAGTAACACATGGAACAAGCTATAAAATGGTTAAACAAAAACAAAAAACCACGGCATAGTTCTCAATGTACAGAGTCCTAAAGTTGCACAACTCACCAGTGCAGAGAGAGATTGATAGGAGGGAGAAATTTATAACTAAACAAGAAAACAAATGCTGGGTGAATTTTTATAGCATATTGCATATATAGACTACTAAGACTGAACTGAAGAAGAGAGACATAAGTTATCACTAAAACTAGGAAGAGAGACTTGAGATAAACTATAATAACTCTCCTTGTCAAGTTGCATGGTACAGACCCACTGGCATATAAGGACCAAGAAAGCAGTTCACCAAAATCATTCCTGGTTTTATACTAAAGAAGTATAGATCAATGAGATCATTAAAAAAATTTAAGCATACTGAATGCCATATGGGATTTTCTAATGAATTCCCCCAGAAAAAGAGTTTTCCCATAATTTTCTCGGCTAGGTGATTAGATTTATTATATTCACAACACACATCCAGCACAAGTCATGTGCAAAATGCAAAACAGTTTAACAAGTTAACAACAGACGATATTTACAAAAGGTATATATTGTAGAAAACCACCACTTGTATTCTTAGAAGGAGAAATGCCAACAACACACTCTCTAACAGATTCTGTCTAACACACTCTACTGTTAGCTGACATTTGTTGGAAATTACAAAATTGTGCAGGTCTCACTCCTTATTTAATGGACTTCACTCAGGATTTTGTAGTTTACAATAAGTTTTAAGCAATAATGGAAAGTTTGTTAGAAACAATTTGTTAAAGAGTGTGTTGCCAGCACTCATTCTCTTGAAGCATATAACCAAGCTATCCAAAGAGGGGGGAGGGGAGAATGAGAAATTTATTCAGATAATTCTATTTAGAGAAATCTGATTGCAACGTGAAATGCTCACACTCAACCAAATTTTCAAGTCACACTAATTGACCATTTGTTAGACTCAACTTGAGAGTTGAAACAAACTAAATAAGAAGGCATTCTCCTTCAGACACCACTCCGCAATCCATTTCAGGAATGTACATGCCACTGATAGCGCAACTATTCAGATCAAAATTATTCCCATTGGACGATGCTAGGAGCAACGAATTGTGGAATTTGACAAGAACAAGAAGCTAAAGTCTCTATCAGTCTATCTATACTTCACCAGTCCAGCTACTTCCTTCCCCACAATTTCACTCCTATTGAGCAAATCCAACACACAACAAATTAAATCGCAGCTCCGAAACTAAGATTCACGAATCAATTACACTAATCAATTCACCATCAGATTGAAATCCAAAAATCGTATAACCACGCCGTATCCGTAGATCTGGAATTACAAAACAAATATTGCCTAGCCTAGCAGAGACGAATTAAATAACGATCATCGCGTTTTAACGAATCCTCCTTGAGATAATAAATTTCAAAGTCTGATTCAAACTAGTGATCTATACTAACCGTCTAGCATTCATGGCTCGCGAGATCGTCCAGTCTCTGTTTCCAGGAACAAAATTATAGCAATTAATTAACGGATCATTCAAATAGATGAACACGGAAACTATAGAAGCGAAGAAAGTGCACAAAACAAAAAATCAGATGCGAAGGAATTTCGGAAAGTTGTGAGCGAACCTGCGGAGGGAAGCGGAACTTTGATTTTACTACGAAACTGAGCAAAGGTGAACGCAGAACAGACGAAGAAGGAAGAGATTGGCGGTGGGGTTTATATAGGGTCCGACACTGCTTGACGCGTGTTTAATATCACGCCTCCAACAAACATAAAATAACCCTCTTAGTTTAACTAAAATGTACGAATAAAACAAAAATGTTTACATTATTATTGTTATTCAATTATAAATTATAAATTGATATCTATGTAATAAAATTGCTTACGTTTTCCACTTTATCTTCCCAACTTATTTGGACTCGCTGTGCTAAGTTGCTAACGGATATTACGGATAAAAGAAAAAAAATGAAACTAAAGAATTTAATAAAATAGATAAATAAAATAAAATTAAAGATGGATGGAGTGAAACAAGATAAGCTTCGCGAATATTTTAGAGTTTTAACTTTTATTTTAAGAATTTGTACGAAAAACTGTTATTTTAAGAAAAGATAAATATAAGTTTATTTGAGTTTAAAGACTTTTTCTATTTTAAATTGAAATGTCAATTTCAAAGGTTTAGAGATTAAAAGCAAACATTTTATCAAAATGAAAATTAAAAAAAAAATGCTAGTATTTTATATTATATAGGAAGCATAAAGAAGAAAAGTTGCTGAAAAGTGGAAACCAGGAGCGCATAACTAGTATACTGTATACGGCGGGATCGGATTCGCTGAGGAGAAGCTGTCTCATCGAACGACGTCGCTTTGGTGTCCTCGGAGATGGAGAAGTTCCTGTGCGAGTTGTTGCTGGATTCCTCGCAGCCAATTTCCGAGCGTTTCAGAGCGCTCTTCTCTCTCCGCAACCTCAAAGGCCCCGTCCCTCGCAACGCCCTTATTTGCGGTTAGTCTCTCTCCCTTCACAACCCTAACTAAGCAGATTTTATTCTTCAACTCACCATTTTAGGTTAGGTGATTTCTTTCTGCTGCTTCATTTGTTCCGTTAACTTTTCACGGTCCTTTTAGAAGACAAACTTCGTACCCCATTGCCCAGAGGCTCTTCGCTATGCGAAGGTATGGGGGAGGGATGTTGTACGCAACCTTACCCTTGCATATGCAAAGAGGCTGTTTCCGGATTCGAACCCATGACCAACAAGTCACCAAGGCACGAAGCTGTTAGAAGACAAAAAGAAAAAAATGCTTAAGTAATTTCACCATTGTTATTTTCTGTTGGCAGCCACAAGGGATTCGTCGAATTTGTTGGCGCACGAAGCTGCATTTGCGTTGGGTCAAATGCAGGATTTGGAAGCCATCCCTGCTTTGGCCTCAGTTCTCAATGATCTTTCTTTGCATCCCATTGTTCGCCATGAGGTACCTTTTTACTATTAAATTTAACTATTCACTCGGTGCATATGTATTAAAGTTAAGTTTGATCCTCATTGGTAACATCAGAGGAAACATTTTGGCCGTGTAAAACTGCTACAAAAAAATGTCTAAGGCCAAAACTAACAGTTTTTCTCGTATAGAGACTAAAGCTTAAAATGGTGACAACTATAAGGATCAAATTCAAATAAGTAGTTTAGCCAATTCTTATTTTTGGGTCTTACATGTCTTCTTTGCTGCTCTGCTCTTCCTTCTTGTTTTTACCACTTTTCTAGTTTTGAGATGATTGAGTTTGTTATAATTTCACAGGCAGCTGAGGCTCTGGGTGCTATTGGTTCAGATGGTAATGTTCCTTTCCTGAAAAGTAGTTTGGATTTGGATCCAGCCGAGGAGGTTCGAGAAACGTGTGAATTAGCCCTTCAACGAATTCAGAATTTAAAAGATGCTGGTAATACTGATGAATTGTCTGCAAATGGTGTATCTCCTTTTAAGTCTGTTGATCCAGCTGCACCAGCGATCTCTGGTTCTTCTGTTGATCAACTAAGGTTTGTTGGCTTCATACTATTAGAAATAGCTTTATGTTAGCTGTGTAAGTAGCAGTGTTGTTAAATAGCTGCTGTAGCCGCGCTATTGCATAGCGGAATTTCTTCGATCTGCTATTGCAGCTGCTATCATTGTTGTGGTTGCAGCATGTGTCTTGCATCCTCTTGTCATCTCTGGCGGGTTTCTAGCCAATTGAACTTTTGAGTTAATATCATGTCCATTTTTATGTATTTTACTTTTATTTGCATAAAAACTTAATTTTTTATACATACATAATTGATATATATCATATATTTCAACTGTTATGTGACTTCCACTATATGCCTGCGACTCCATCCGCTATATCATATAGTGGATTATTGGCTTTCCGCTATTTTCCGCAATCCGCAATTGATAGGTAAGTAGTAGGTTGCTAACTTGTATTCATCCTTATTAGGCAAGTGCTTCTTGATGAAGAAAAAGGGATGTATGAGCGCTATGCAGCTCTTTTTGCACTTCGAAATGATGGTGGAAATGAAGCTGTTACCGCTATCATTGATTCCTTGGGCTCAAAAAGTGCTCTACTGCGCCATGAGGTTTGATAAGCACACTCTTATTTCTGTAAATTTTATTTACATTATATGGTTTGTATGAAATATGAATAGTTGATAAGTTATGCACTATATATGTAGAGATATCTGGTGTGGTAGAGCTGCATGGTGATATGCTAGCCTCTTTTTTTTTTGTAGAAATATTTATTTGATATTTCATTTATACTTGAACTGTAGAACTATTCTTTCTATTCATTGGAAATTTGGAATGGAATAAACATGATAGTTGTCCTTGAGTATAAAAAAATGTTATTTAAACTTTAAGCAATAATATTAGATGGTTGTTTTATTGATGCAATTTTGATTTGCCTGCATCTGTTTGAATCTCTTCAGTTTTTCCAATATTTTCTGTAATGTTTTAGGTTGCATATGTTTTGGGTCAATTGCAAGACAAAGCTGCTTCAGCTGCTCTATCCAATATACTTAAAGATGTGAATGAGCATCCAATGGTTAGGCATGAGGCTGCTGAAGCTCTTGGTTCAATTGCAGGTATTACAACCAAAATTTGAATGGCACGATCCCTTCTACTCGCAAAGCAATGTGTATTTAAGGAGTGCTGTGCTTTGTGATGCCATCTAAGTATAAAAGGAAAAATGCAATAATATCATATAATGAATGGAATTCACAAGTAAATATAGGATGAAAGAGTAAATAGTAGCTGTCCAAGACTCAAAGTAATTTTCCTTTTTGGTAATAAGCAGTCCAAGTAAACTTGGATTGCAGCTTCTAGTCTTTTCAGTGATTATCTGTTTGTGATTGATTGTGACTAGGGGTGCAAATAGGCCGAGCCGAGCTAAGCTGTGCTAGGCCTGAGTTAAAAGTATATGGTCTGAGCCTGGCCTGTTTACCTGTCAAAGGGTTTTTTTAAGGGCATGAGCTTGGCCTGAATAAAAGTCTGGCATGGCTTACTAGCCTGTTTTAAGGGCCTAGTTTGTGATATTTTAACACTAAGATAGAGGTAAAAATATGTGAGACATTATAAGAATCAAATCTAACTTATTTATATGATATAACATTCATGATCTTAATTAAAAATATATTTTGCAATAAGACATTTAAATATGACAGTTATTTTTCAATAAACTTAATTATAAACTTTAACTTGACTTTTTATCTAGATCAACACGATTAACATTCTAAAAGATAAAAAATGTAAGATTTTAATAAATTATAACAAATTTAATATGATAATAATACTAACAATGAGTAATTATTTATAATTTTTTAAATAGGTCAGCCTGTTAGGCCTAAAAGGCTTTTTAAATGGCCTAGGGCCTGACGTGTTTAACTAAATAGACTTTACAAAAAGCCCTGGCCTGACCTATTTTTTGAAAAGGCCTGGGCCTAGCTTGATATAAGTTAGGTCATAGGTCCCTGTCAAGCAGCTTAACCTATTTTCACCTCTAGTTGTGACTGGCCCCGGTGAAAAGTAAGCTTATTTGCACCAAGTTAATAAACAGTATAAAGATGGTGGATAGGGAACCTATTAATGAAACAGTTTGGGAAGTTGTTTACACGCTAAAATATGCAAAGTTGGAGATATTTTCTAGACGATCATCTTACTTTAGTACATAAATAAAATCACTGTGTTTCAGTTTGAGATGTAAAATCTTTTCTCGCCTGTCTATTCCTGCAAAGAAAACCTGCAGTATCAGCTATTCCCTTGGCTCTCCGCTCCCATGAATCAGATGGGGCTATATGTCCCACCACAACCGTCCAATCCTGTCTATAAAATATGCCAAGTTCCAGTTCAATTTACAGAGATTTTGTGAGAACTTTTCTTTATAGAGTCTTCAATATTTGGTTGTGTTCTGCTGATTACTTAACCATTTATTGCATTGTACTTGGGTAAACTTCAAAACATTAAATCTCCTCATTACATTGTAGATTGTTTACATTATTGTTTTGTTGTGTGCCCTTAGATGACCAATGTGTAGCCCTTCTTGAGGAGTTTTCGGCAGATCCAGAGCCTCTTGTCTCACAAAGTTGTCAAGTTGCTCTAAGCATGCTAGAATTTGAACGATCAGGGAAATCATTCGAGGTATACACCATAGTAGTTGCTTAATATTTACATATTTTGCTTTGATGTTTGTTGACACGGCCTTCTTTTTCTCTTGGTTGCAGTTCCTGTTCATGCGCACTCCAACTGTGCATTAAAAGTTTTCTCGTGGTTATGCCAAGACATGAAGAATGAGTGGATGCTTGAGAATGGAGACACAAACACAGTGACATACAAAGAAATAGAATGCAAATGTGGAATTTCTGATTTCAATGGATGAAATTGAGAAACATTACCCTTATATAAACACTAATTGAACTACGGTTTTGTCAATTTATGAAAAAGGATATTTGTGATGAACTTGACGCATACAATTGTTCAGAATAATGTGTTTCTATTATGGCTCTGCCACAGGATAAGTTTTGTCAACATTATTGACTGTTAACTCTAGATACTTTATCAGTGTCTAATGGTTTAAAATAATGGTTATAGGGCAACGACGTTTGAGAGAAAATGTTTCCTTCTCTCATAAGAATCAAATCGACGCCAATACTTGGCTAACAACAAAAATTCGGGATAAATAAACTAAGGTTGTCGGTAACGCAATAATGTTTTGATGGTTTGATTTGATTGTTCGTACGATTTCATAGCAAAGCTTGCCGCATCTCTCTCGTTTTTCATTATTCTTATCTTAATATTATTATTACAGAACTAACATGCGTAGTGCTCCCACCATTTCATCACAAAACCCTTTAGAAACCCTTCGTGCCTTTTTCTCTTGTGCCAAGATTCTCTCTTCAGCGCAGCAACTTCACGCTCAGGTCATCATCAACGGGCTTCACAAGAAGGTTTTCTATGGTTCCAACATCACCAATGTTTATATCCAATCGGGTTCTCTTCCTCTGGCCAAAAAGGCTTTTGATCAAATTTCCGTTAAGAACCTTCATTCTTGGAACACCATTATTTCGGGTTACTCAAAACGCAGTCTCTACGGTGATGTTTTGCAGCTTTTTCGACGATTGCGAAGTGAAGGCAATGCAGTGGATGGCTTCAACTTGGTGTTTTCCGTTAAAGCGAGTCAAAGGTTGCTGCTTTTGCATAATGGGAGGTTGCTTCATTGCTTGGCCATCAAATCTGGGTTGGAGGGAGACCTGTTCTTCGCGCCTGCGATTTTGGATATGTATGCTGAGTTGGGTTCTCTGGACGATGCCCGCAAGCTGTTTGAACGATATTCTTACAGAAGCTCGGTTATGTGGGGCTTTATGATAAAGGGGTATTTGAATTTTTCTTTAGAATCCAAAGTTTTTGAGCTATTCTCGTGCATGACTAATTATTTTGGTTTCAAATGGGATGCTTTCACAATGGAAGGTCTAGTTCGAGCCTGTGCAAACCTTTTGGCTGGGAGAGAGGGGAAAGCATCTCATGGGGTGTGTATAAAGAACAATCTTCTGGTGAATGTCTGTTTGCTGACATCTGTTATAGATATGTATATGAAATGTGGAGTTACTCATTATGCATTTAGGTTGTTTGAAAAAGCGAATGATCTTAAGGATGTGGTTCTATGGAGTGCTGTGATTAATGGGTGTGCCAAGAAAGGGAAATTTTGTGAAGCTTTGTCCGTGTTCAGAAGGATGCTGGAAAACTCTATTACCCCAAATCCGGTGACATTGGCTGGCGTAATTCTAGCTTGCTCTGGGGTGGGGTCTTTGAAACAAGGAAAAAGTGTGCACGGCTTTGTGGTTAGAAACATGGTTCAATTGGATGTGGTAAATTATACTTCTCTTGTGGACATGTATTCTAAATGCGGGTGTGTCAAAACTGCTTACAGAATCTTCTGTATGATGCCGGCCAAAAATGTAGTCTCTTGGACTGCAATGATAAATGGATTTGCAATGCATGGCTTGTATTTTAAAGCTCTTTCCATTTTTTATCAAATGACACAGAATTCATGTGTTATATCAGGAAAACACGTGCCCAACTCGATTACATTTACTTCAGTTCTATCTGCTTGTAGTCACTCTGGAATGGTTCAGGAGGGGTTGAGGATCTTTAATTCTATGAAAGATTATGGCATTTCTCCAACTGAGGAACACTGTGCCTACATGATAGGTGTTTTAGCTAGAGTTGGTCAATTTGATGCAGCATTATCCTTTCTCTCAAACATGCCTATAAAACCTGGTCCTAATGTTTTGGGAGTTCTATTAAGTGCATGTAGATTCCATAAACGAGTTGAACTTGCTGAAGAAATAGCGAAAACACTTTCATCTTTAGAGCATAATGATTTATCCTGGCATGCTTCATTGTCGAACATATATTCTGATGGTAGGATGTGGGGAGTAGTAGAGATGGCAATGGCTGAAGAAGGGTTGAATAAGAGTCTTGGCTTTTCCTCAATTGAAGTCAGGAATAAGTTGTGTCTATTTAGTTCAAATGATACACTTGCGTTCACAAGCACAAATATCAGTCATACTTGGAATTCTCTCAGTAGGGAAATGAGAGAAATTGCTTTGTTATAATAAATCGTTGGAGACAGATACATGAATTTTTTTTTTGTAGTCCTGTGTTTCTCATTGTGGAAGAGTGGAAATTTTCGGATTCTCAAAGGTTTGTCGTGGCTCACCAGTCACCATACTGAAATTGTGTAACGTAACGACAGTTCCTGTTTGATCTACCTCTCTTAATAGTTAGTAGTAATCAGTATGACTAGATGATTGCTTTTAATATTATACCAAACCAATAGGTACATATATAGTTACCAATGGGTTATAGTTATATTGCCTTCATAACAGACCATTTCTTCTTGAAATTTAGTAGCATTCGTTAGCAATAAACTAAATCCTTTAAAGCTCATGCGGAAACTTCTGCACATGAGGGTTTAGAGTTTGTGACTTTTCTTCTACTTTTTGCATGTTACTGTCAACAAAGCCAGGTGAGTAGGCCATGATTGATTGTTAGTGACTTAAAACTAAGTTGCAGTTTGGTGAGAATGTTAACAAGCTTTAAGGGTTCCATCATTGTGTCAATGATAGCAGGGATTGGGTAGTTTGGCATTGGCTTGCTTACGTAATAATATGCTTGTTGATTCAATGATAGTAACATTGTATTCGGTAGGGTGGAAAAAAAAATAAATGAAATTGTGAGGAAAAAAAATTAAAAGAGATAAAAAAAGAGTGAAAAGTAAGAATGTTTGATTTAAATAAAAAAAGTAAAAAATATTTGGATTAAAGTGATTAGATAACTAAACTCACTTCTTTTTCATTCTCATATCCAAACTAACTCACTTCCTTTTCATTTTCATATCCAAACTTTCACACCTAACAAGCAGGGAATAAAGGAGAGAATACGAGATAGAAAAAGGGAGACAAAAAAAATTGAAAGTTCACTTTGTATAGTCATTTTTTATCTTTTTTTTTTTCCTTTTTCTTTCTTTACACAAATAAAAGAAAACGGATGGGCAAAGTTAATAGGTGAAAGCCCGCAAGGTTGGCTAGTACGTAATTTTGTACATTACTACATTTGAGGCTCATTATCACCATGGGATCCCAAAAAAGAAAAGAAAAAGGTTCTCATCATCTACAATGAGATATGACATTATTCAGTGAAAAGGAATGAATGTTACTCGTCAGTTTCTTGACTAGCTAAACCGATTGATAATTAGTATTCCCTCTTAAAACTTTAAAATACCAATAAGTTACATCCATTATAGTTCATTTGCTTGTGTAGAAAGGGTACAATTTTCCCCCCTTTAATTTGCACGATAGATCATATATTATGTTTCCTGAGAAAATAAATAAAAAACGATTTTCTTTAAATAAAAATCATAGTGTAATGCATTAAAAACATTACCATATTTATAAATTTTTAATCAATATCACAAGCATACACGTTAGCATCATCTTCCAAAACTTTTAGTTTAGTACTAAAATTTTTTGGAGGCTTATAAGACAACTTGTCTAGTACACTTTTTTGTTTTGGTTTGACCATACACGTTAGCATCATCTTCCAAAACTTTTAGTTTAGTACTAAAATTTTTTGGAGGCTTATAAGACAACTTGTCTAGTACACTTTTTTGTTTTGGTTTGACCATATCCGAGTTCAGAATAAAAAATAATAACAATAAATCAAATAAGGGAAAGTGATATAGTTAAAATAAATAATTAATGATATATATAAATGAGAGAGTAAAAGGAGGGAAGAGTGAGAGCAACGAGCGAGTGAGTGAAAGTGTGAGAGAATGTCTAACCCTCAAGACCAGAAACCATGGAAGGCGGAATACGCGAAGTCGGGAAGATCGTCATGCAGGACGTGCAAGAGCCCCATTGCCAGCGAAACGCTGCGTCTCGGAAAGATGGTTCAATCCACCAAATTCGATGGCCTCATGCCCGTAACATTGACATGCATTTTCTTCTCTTTTCTTTTTCCTTCAATATTCCTCACCCTCGTTCAATGTAAATGTAGCTTTAGCTACGCTAATGCATTTCACACCTTTCTTCTGTTTTTTACTTGCAAAAATAACCCCGCCGTAGGTTTTGATTTTTTTTTTTTTTATCTTCTCAATATACCGTATTTTAATCTGTATTTTATTTTCAATCAGATGTGGAACCATGCTGCTTGCATATTGAAGAAAGCCAATCAGATAAAATTGTAGGGAAATCTCTACTCGTTTGTTTCTTCGATGATAAATGTGTGTTTTTTGATTTCATGGTTTGACATTGACAAGTTTTTTGTCGTGGTGTACTACTGTTTTCATGCAGACTTGAAGATGTTGAAAACTTAGAGTCACTTCGTTGGGAAGATCAGCAGAAGATCAGAAAATACATAGAGAGTGGCGGCGGCGGCGGCGGCGGTAGCAGCAGCGGCAGCGCGGCAAAGTCGGACTCCAAGACTGTCAAAGATACTAAATGTGGTATTGAAGTGTCACAAAATTCTCGTGCCACTTGCAAGGATTGCGGTCAAAAAATTATCAAAGGAGAGGTTGGGTTGTAATGCTTTTCTCTATGTCGTGTTCCAAAGGCTAACTAACTTATTAGTGTGTGTTAATTGGAACGGATGGATTTTGTATTTTGGAAATGAGACCATGAGCAAAAACATGTTAATATTATCTAAAGATGGGGATTTTATGATTTTGGGCTTTAATTTGTCTTGTTTATCATAAGTTTACTTAGGAAAATAGCATATTTGGCTTTTAGTAATAGCTGGATGGTGATGCTGATTTAAGGGATGAAACTATAATATGCATACTTCTTATTTTTACTTCCTACTTCTAGTTTGCCATGTTTGAATTTGATTTTGATACCCAACATAATTGCTTTGGCAGCTAAAATGTTTGCTTCCTGTATTTTTTACCTGGGTGGTGTGTTACTATTCCATTCTGTGTTATATATTTGAACAAGCCCTGGTCCATGGTATTATAATTTTTATGCTATCTCATTGGATTCTCCATCTTGACTCTTGAGATTCTTGTTATATGGTTAAAATGCTCGAGGTAGTTTGTTCGTGACAAGGTACCAGAGTCTCTATGATCAAGTGGTCTCTAGTTTAATCCTTGCTGTCACCATTCTTCCAATAAAAGGTTGAACTTTCAGCACAAGGACTCCTGATTCAGGGAGTGAGCTAGAGATGAAATGTAAAACTATTCATGTGTCTTTAACAGCTAAGCTTTTGGGATAGTTGGTTCATGGCTTAGAAGAACAACAGAGTTCTTAATCCTTGGTAGAATGAGGAAGAGCATATTCATTTATCCAATTCCTCTTCAATTTTGTAATGCTTATATTCCTATAGAAAATAAAAGTCTTCTGGCCTCTTGTATGTAATTTTTCTTTAATAATTATGTAGATGGGACCATTGTGGGAGGTGCTAATCAGGGATCTAAGTCTCTCCTGAATTCTGGCTAGTGCTTTTGGGTTGAACTGGGAATTTTGCATCTAGTAAATTTTCCTTCCCCTCCTTTAACTATGAAGTCCTTAAAAGGTTAAAAAAATAAATAAAATATCCTGGGAGTGTTCAAATTAAGCCACTAATGTCCTAAATCATAATTTCATTTTGGGATTGCATGAAATCTGCCCAAGTGATGTTAGCAACAAGTTTATTCACACTTGTTAGATTTCATCTCATTCTCGTTAAGATTCTTAAAATTGATTGTCATGCATTCTGAGACCACTAAGATAATTTTTATCCCAGTGTACATTATTCAGAATTTTTCCTAATTGTTCACAAATCACAATCATATCGATTCATGCTCATATGTTACTGATGTTGGAATTGACTCCTTGCTGAATGTTTTGTATTTGATTTAGGTTCGTATATCTACTAAGCCTGGTGGTCAAGGTGCTAAAGGTTTGGCTTGGCACCATGCCAAGTGTCTCATGGAACTATCACCATCAATTGACGTGTATAAGTTATCTGGATGGAACAATCTCTCATCTTCTGATCAATCAGCTGTCAGTGACTTCGCTAAAAAGGGTGATTGATATTTTTAAGAAAGTCTGGTTTTTATTGCCATAGTGGTTGTTTGAATCTCTTTATTTTCACTGTAGTTTTAAGAATTGATTTCTTGCTCACTGCATTCTTTTCAGGTGGTAGTGATACAAAAATTGAGACTGAGGAGGGTAAAGAATCCACACAACAACAAACTTCCAAAGGTGGGATAAAACGGGGGAAGGATGTTGATAGTGAGCGGAAATCAAAAGTTGCTAAGGCCAAGGGAGATGTGTCTGTGGGCAGCGCAATGTTAGTGAAATCAGGGGAAGCATGTGATCTGGAGAAGAAAATGGAGACCCAGAGCAAAGAACTCTGGGATTTGAAGGACGATCTCAAAAAGCACGTTACAACAACAGAGTTGCGTGAAATGCTGGAAGCCAATGGTCAAGATTCATCAGGATCAGAAATTGATTTACGTGACCGCTGGTAATTTAATCTCATAGAGTTTTTACCCTGATGTTTAAAAAGTGTTTGCCTCATCCCAATATCTGCACTGTTAAACTTAATGTTTTCGACTCAATATGTTATAGTCTCTTTCTTCTTAGTTAGAAGTTGTCAATGATTTTATTGACAGTAGATTAGGTTTGTTTGTATGTTGAGTGTCCCCTATTATGTATGCTCACTTGCATTGAGCTCTATTATAATTTGTAATGGAATCATAGTTTATTCATCAAAAGGAAAAAAACAAATGCAAGCAAGTCTAGCACTTGTATTATTGTTTGGAGGGGAGAAAAATTTTCCCGATTCATTTTGTTTCCTAATTTTTTTTGTGATGTATTTTGAAAAGATTATGCATTGAAATATTTTAATTCTTCTAACTGTGATAATTATTATTATGATTTTAGTGCTGATGGAATGATGTTTGGAGCACTTGGTCTTTGCCCAATATGTTCTGGCTTTCTGCGTTACTCTGGAGGAATGTACCGGTGCCATGGCTACATTTCCGAGTGGAGTAAATGTTCTTACTCTACCTGTGAACCAAACCGTATTGAAGGGAAGTGGAAAATCCCAGAAGAAACAAATAATCAGTACCTTAAAAAAGTGTGTGAGGAAAAAGTTGTCATAAAACAAAACCAATAAATTATGATTTATGACTAAAGTTTTTTCTTACGGTTTACAGTGGTTCAAATCTCAAAAAGGGAAGAAACCAGTTAGGATATTGCCTCTTCCATCACCAAGGAAATCTGCTGAAAGTCAAATGATTGCTAGTCAGCATCATCATTCATCAAATAGTGAAAATTTGCGAGATTTGAAAGTTGCTATCTGTGGATTACCTAATGACTCAATTGTATTACTTCTTTCCATTTTTTCTTTTAACATTTATTTTTAGCACCCATTAATAAAGTCTACCACCCCCTTCCCCCATAAACATTATGAGAAATAGTCATGTTTGATTTGGATTTCTAGTATTTTGTACTCAGCTTCTGAGGTGATTTTACAGGCAGAATGGAAACGCAAAATTGATGGCATAGGTGGGGTGTTTCATGCAAAAGTAAATAAAGGTATCTGCTGCAGTGACCAATTTATGAAAATTAAAATTCCAAATTTTTTTTGCCTCGTGTACTATTTTTGTAATCTTTTACGTAACTTGTAGATACTAACTGCTTGGTGGTTGTTGGATCACTCAATGATGAAGCTGAGATGCGGAAGGCAAGGTATGGTGCACTCAAATTGTCAATCCCAACTTTATTTGATTAATTTTAATATCACTGACTTGGAAGAATTTTGATCTATAGGAGGATGAAAAAACCAATAGTCAGAGAGGACTATTTGATTGACTGCATAGAAAGAAAGAAAAGACTTCCATTTGATATGTACAAGGTTGAAATGATTGGTGAGACTTCTAGCATGGTCACCATTAAAGTGAAGGGACGTAGTGCTGTTCATGAGGCTTCTGGCCTACAGGATTCCGGCCACATACTTGAGGAAGGGAAAAGCATATATAACACAACTTTGAATATGTCTGATTTGTCTACTGGTACTAACAGGTGGGTTCATTATGTTTTAACTTCCTTTTCTTGGTATATACAAAAAAGCCTTTTTATTTTAATTGTGATTTGTTTTTATTTACTTGGTGAATCTCTCACATCACTTCCTTTCTTAAGATTCTTGCTTTGCTGTCCTAACTTTTTCTTCCCATGTAAAGCTACTACATTCTCCAGATAATCGAGGAAGATAAGGGGTCCGATTGCTATGTGTTTCGTAAATGGGGTCGAGTTGGAAATGACAAGATTGGAGGAACAAAGCTGGAGGAAATGTCAAAATCTGATGCAATATGTGAATTCAAACGATTATTCTATGAGAAGACTGGAAACCCTTGGGAGGCGTGGGAACAAAAGACTATCCAGAAGCAACCTGGAAGATTTTTTCCATTGGATATTGTACTTGTTTTTATCTTATTTTTAAAATTTATTTGTTTGATGTAAATATGTTATCATCTTCATCCATCAGGTGGATATTCAACTCACGGTTGTTACTTTGGACTTGTAGGACTATGGAGTTAACAAACAGGTCCCAAAAAATAAAAAAAATGATGCTGACAGCAAATTACCTCCTCCATTAATAGAATTGATGAAGATGCTCTTCAATGTGGAAACATACAGGTTATAGTCAAATACCTCTTCATTTTATTAGAATATATTTTGTGCAATACTGAGTCTTTAGTTTTGTAGAGCTGCCATGATGGAATTTGAGATTAATATGTCTGAAATGCCACTTGGGAAACTGAGCAAAAGCAATATCCAAAAGGGTATGTTAACACATTATTTTAAAACTTTTTATGGGCTATAGTGGTTCCCTATTTCGTTTGATTGATTGATCAAGCAACCCAATAGGGTTTATTAAAGTAATAATAAATGTTTGATATTATGCTGGTATGCTTCCTCTTCCCAGGGTTTGAAGCATTGACAGAGATACAAAATCTGTTAAAAATTAGCAATCCTGATCCATCCGTCAAGGAAAGCTTACTCATTAATGCCAGCAATCGGTTCTTCACCATGATCCCTTCTATTCATCCACATATTATTAGGGATGAGGATGACTTTAAGTCCAAGGTGGTACTATTTTTCAATTTGGGGTTTGGTAATGAAACATGAAATCAATTGATTCTTTTATTTTGTGTTAGTTCTCTACTTGCAACAATGACTCGTGGAAGTTAATAATTTTTGGCACTCTCCATAAAACTCAAATATTGAAATAATATTATATTTGAATTTTGAATACAGTAATGAAGAATTTATACTGCACCATCACATGATTTTTTGGTATACTGTCTTGCAATTTGACCTTGGGTTTTTAATCTCTAAAAGTTAGTTAGGAGTTAGGACTATTCAAACAAGACATGTGAAATTTTTAGTCTGTTTGTTTCAATAATGTTCAAGGAATGTCAAATATATGAATGATATAAAAGTTATCTAATTCTATCAGGACTATTCCTGATGACTTTTGCTCCTGAGGATTGACACATTTGATTCCCCTTTATTATAATTAGAATAGTATGGCCTTTCTTTTGTTTTAGGTGAAAATGTTAGAAGCCCTTCAAGACATTGAAATAGCCTCAAGATTAGTTGGATTTGATGCTAACAATGATGATTCCATTGATGATAATTATAAGAAGCTTCACTGTGATATATCTCCACTTCCTCATGATAGTGAAGAGTTTTGCTTAATTGAAAAGTTTCTCCAGAATACTCATGCCCCCACACATACGGTATGATTATATTTGGTATACAAGTGGGTGTTTGTGAATTATGTCTGACGTCTTTCATTTCTCACAAGTCACAATGTACATGTTTCCACTATCTTTGTAATCCATTTATGCAGGACTGGAGTCTTGAGCTAGAAGAAGTTTTTTCACTTGAAAGGGAAGGTGAATCTGATAAGTTTGCTCCTTACAGGGATAAACTTGGAAACAGAATGCTCCTATGGCATGGTAGGTTGTGGATATGTGATGCTTGCTATACTAGTTACTTGTATGTTTGCCGTTGTGAAATATTCTCCTATGACACAAAGAAAGAGTTGGAAAATATAAAGAAAGGAATGTATACAAATTCTTGTATCTGATTACTCCATACAAATGTCATGATAATATAATACTAGACCAGTGACCAGAGGAGTTTCAACTTTCAAAGGCTGAACTTTTAGGTTAAAAATTCTTTCATCTTTTCAACAAAAACAATCATATGGATGGCTATTTTGTTTTCATGTGCTATCCGCAGCTGTAGATGAAAATATGTACAAATTTGAGTTAGACACCTATGACAAAAATGCTCTCTATTATAGGTTCTAGGTTGACAAACTTTGTGGGCATTCTTAACCAAGGACTCAGAATTGCACCTCCTGAAGCCCCGGCTACTGGCTATATGGTTCTATCTATTACTCCCCTCTCATGCCTCCTTTTTTTTTGCTTATACTTTTGGATACAAATACCTAATTAACTTTCCACAGAAGCACTAAAGTCTGAATATTTTGCATTGCAGTTTGGCAAAGGGGTTTACTTTGCTGACCTGGTCAGCAAAAGTGCTCAGTATTGCTTCACTGATAAGAAAAATCCTGTTGGTCTAATGCTTTTGAGTGAAGTTGCGCTTGGAAATGTCTATGAGCTCAAGAAAGCTAAGGTCAGTCTGTTTTAATCCAATTTGTGCATGTAGCTTTTACTTCAGAGAAATAAAATCAGTTTTAAATAAAATCATTTTTAAATAAAATCAATAAAGTGTAAAAATTATTATTTCCTCCAAATAAGTTAATCCAAGCAATCACTGTGGTTGATTATTTGTAAGTGCATACACATTCAAAATGAGCCACAATGCTGCATTCAATACTGAATTTCTTATGTTTTTTGGGCTGTCATTGGGGTTTATGTTGTATTTATATCTATTAGTGGTATATACTCCATACCCCTTTTTTTTTTACATTGCCTTGCTATGTATTACCCCTTTTGGTACCTTTTATCTAATATATATATATATATATATATATATAAATATGTTGCCAATTTAAAAAAATACTGAATTTCTGCCTAATGGATTTGCAATAATTTTTTGTATCATACTGATTGTTTGTCCTCTGAGAAACAGTATATGGATAAACCTCCCGAAGGAAAGCACTCTACTAAAGGACTGGGCAAGAAAATGCCACAGGAATCGGAATATGTAAAGTGGAGGGGCAATGTCACTGTTCCTTGTGGCAAACCAGTGCCATCAAATGTCAAGAGTTCTGAGCTCATGTACAATGAGTATATTGTTTATAATACTGCTCAAGTAAGTTTCAAGTCTGGTGTCTTTGCCATATCATGCTAATGAAGCAAGCTAGGATTCTTGTAGTTTAAATTGTAATAAAATTTAGTGGGAAATTTCTACTGTCATTGCTATTATTGGTTTGCAGTTTTGATATATTTTTGCAGATTAATTGGGATTTTTTTATATTGAATTTTCTTGTAGTTGAATTATAGCTATGTTGAATGACAAACTTTTATTTGATTATGATAGAAATAATGTGCAACCGAGATAAAGAAAGAAGAATGAACAAACAGATTTAATGTGGAAAACTCTTGATGGGAAAAAACCACAAGCATAGGAGAAACAATTAACTATATTGAAAATTGATATAATAGAGATACAAAACTACTAAAACCCTAGCCCAAAAGCATACAGGTTCATACTGCACATCTCTGACCCCCAATCCCAAAAGGGATTAATGGTGGGATTTGGTCTTGAGCCTATCGACCTAAAACCTCTGCAGCCACCACAGACCCCAAAAAAATCTAAAAAATATTTCTTCATCAAATTAATTGCACTATAAGCTTTTCAATCTAGGCTAAGAATTGGGTCACCAGATATAAGATTATTTGTAAAAAAACTATTGTTGGAAACACTTCAGTTTCAGAGATAAATAACAAAAGTTAAGGATTCTTATCCCTGTGGTAGAAAGTACACAAACTGTTAGCAAGTATGGTGCCTGGTTTTGTATCTGATTAGCACGAGTAGTTGGTTGTTCTTTGTTTTTCCATTGCCATTTGTTAAAACTTGATTCGTGACATACTTGCACGGTGCTCTTTTTGAGTTTTTTTGGATTTATGATAAAGCCCAAAATGTTGTATTTCCTTTTCTTCTTTTGGTAATCTCATGCATGTGATTGGATGTGAACTTTTGTGCAGGTTAAGATGCAATTCTTATTGAAGGTGAGGTTTCATCACAAGAGATGAGGACTAGAGAGAAGTTTCTTGTTCTGGGGTGTCATCTACACTAAGCAGTTTTTTGACCATGACTAGTACGTAGTACATCTTGGATTCTCTAGAATTATCTTGATAATGTCTCATTTTGAGTTGACTAGAGATATTTCAACGGGTTTTTTGTAGGGCATGCTAGTGCAGGGATGTATTAGTTGAAACCCGTCACTTAGACCAAAAACATCTCATCCAATTTGTGATCTGGTTATCTGTATAGAACTGCTATTTTAATCTCAAACTTTTTATTGAGCTCTTCCCTTTTAAATATGTGTTGCATCAGTATAAGTGCTTTTATCATATACAAACACAAATCAGTTAAGGGTTTTTTTTATCTTACCAGTCTAGTAAATTTTCAAATAGGTATGCATAAATAGAAGAGCTATTTCCCTTCCTCTGTGAAGGAGGTACCCTGAAGTTGATAGGCTTTGTTATGAGGTTTTAACCAATATTCAGAAATAAGAATCAAGTGCATAGAAAGAGCTAGACTGGTATGGCCAAAAATAAAAAATAAATAAATAAAAGCTACCCTGGTTATGTGGCTGTTGCTTGTGGGGACTTTTGTTACACAGTATTATGTGGTCTGCATGTGTCATGTGAAAAGGTGATGCTATTAATCAATGCACCAATAATGTTGATTATGATATCATATCATGAGTGTATATAAAATATGTGAATGTTGCTTGCATATGCGTATCAAATCAAGTTCTCTGATGTTGGTGAGAACTTAAAGCTCAGGCGGCTCTTAGTAAGAGCCATGCATGACATGGGACTCTTCATGATTCAAACAGCCATTTCTCATTGTCAAGTATGACGAACTGCTGTCTCTTTTTATTTATTTTTGATTATGCTTATTATGATGTATGAGCCATCTCTACTTATTGTGTTTACTGATTTGTGATTTGTGGCTTATCTTGCGTCACTGACTAGTTCCTACCCACAAAATACATTATACAGCTGGTTCTTAGTGCCAGAATGTAATGCAGGCTAGTGTTTTTTATTGTTAGTTATTAGCCAATTTATCGTTTCTTCTGAATCTGGTCCAAGTATTTGGACTTTGCAAATTCATAGTGGCAGGTTTGAAAATTGTAACTTTATGTATAATATTAAAAAACAACCATTTTGAGTCCAGTCTTTTGAGCGTGACTCAATCAAGAAAGTGGTGCAGGTGATGATGTGAGTTGATTTTCAAAGTGATTATATTGCCGAAGAATGCAGATTTGATTTTAGATTCTGATAACGACCTTGAGATATCTTATGCTAGATGAATCTTTGAGTATATCCCCGTTCCTCTGACCGAATAGACAAAACTGCATGAGATTTGAATTTAATGATACACCCATCAACCAAAAAAGAATAATAGTAACAAATTAACAACACTCTTCTTTTCAAGTTAAAAACATGCAGCATGTTGAAGACAAAACCCACCTGTTTTATTTTTTTTGTTCACAAAAAAAAATCAAATTTCATTTCGAAATTTAAATTCTTTTTAAAGTGTGTTAAACTTCCTCGGTTGAAACAAATTAGTCTGACTTTAAGTTAAAGGATAATTACATGTAAAAAATTACTAGTATATATGCTTTGGGAAAAACTATCAAGAAATAGCAACTGTGAGAAAGCTTCCTTGCTTACTGTCGTATATCTTTTGCACTTTGCAGTTTCACGTTTCATTTTCTTTTTTTCTACACGTTTCATTTGTTCTGAGCTTCCTTTATTTTTTCAATTTTCTTACCATTTATCTACTCCTTTAACAATTCAGTAAAACATGATTAATATGATAATATGAAAAAAAAAATAATTAAAGGATCCGCTAAAAGTATTTTAATAGTAGAGGTTAAGAAATATGAGAGATAAAAAAAATAGAAGTCAGATAATATGATAACGTAGATTTAATTAAAAATTTAAAAGTATTTTTAAGGATTCAAATAACTGTACTAATTAAGTTAAAGAACACTAAAAAGTTAGTTAAGTTCAAAATAATATGTTAAGTTCAAAGATGAAATTAAAAAATTTATTTGTAGACATCTGACATTATAGAAGATAGATAGAAATTACGTGATAAATTTTAATTGTCATGTCATTATTAAAGACGTCATATAGGCATGCATGGTAAGACACATCTTAAGAATAACGAATGAAAATTAACAATTACACTAATTTATCTTTTTTTCACATTTTGATATCTAAATTTAAATTTTTTATCTTTATACAATTATCAAAAGGTCTGACATTTTAAGGACTAAACTGAGTATTTATCTATTTTTAATATAACAAATGCTTTATACTTTTGTACAACGATTGATAAACCCTTTTCTTAATTAAAATATAGTCTAGTTAATGTGTATAGTAAGAGAATTAAAATAAGTACTTGAGTAGTTTTAGTACTCTGATGAGCTCATGTTAAGTAGGAAGTTGTCGGTAGAGTTTACAGGCAGGTGGCAGTGTACTAACTAGAGTTAGGAAGCCACAAACGACAGCAGTTCCCAGGTGCGGCGTTCGGCGCAAAAATAAAAATAAAAACTACTGATCAACCAATTAAATAATTAAACTAAACCAAAACCATACCAACCCCATACAATTAATTAAAGACATGCACTACACGAAACAAATAATAGTACTCGTACTATACTACTATCAGCTTCTAAACGATACTAAAAAGTAAATAAATAAAATAGCCATGAGAGTCCAACTTACATTAACTTAATTGGTCTAAGCCCATTCATTAGAAAAACCAGAGGTTTATTGCTTTCACCATTTACAAATGTTTCCTCTGAACCCTACATCTGAGGTTCACATGTTTCCATTCATATTCTTATAAGACTCTTTTATGCACCTTATTCTCACTGTCCCACTTCCCCTGACCCCTCACTCTTCCATACTATAGTCCTCAGATTTTTAGTTTGCACCATTTCCTAGTGTGCCCGTGTGCCTACAAATTTTATTCACTTCCTCCCACTCAGGTCCTTTCTTTTCAAACATAAAATACATATCTTTCTCTCTCTCTTTGTGTGTTGGTTATTAGTACAATTATACTACTACTATACTATGGCTTCTGCTAGTGGAAATGGTGTCTCTAATGGCTCTGGCTCTCCTTGCGGGGCATGCAAGTTCCTCAGAAGAAGGTGTGCTTCTGATTGTATCTTTGCACCTTACTTTTGTTCAGAACAGGGCCCTGCTAGATTTGCAGCCATACACAAGGTATTTGGTGCCAGCAACGTTTCAAAGTTGCTTTTGCACATACCAGCTCATGATCGTTGTGAAGCGGTTGTCACAATCACTTATGAGGCTCAGGCTCGTATTAGAGACCCTGTCTATGGCTGTGTCTCTCACATTTTTGCCTTACAACAACAGGTATACCATTATATGTTCTTACAAAACTCATCTAAACTACGGAACTTTATGTTACTTTTTTTCTGGATATGATAGATCTTCTCATGTTCATTTTTTATGTTTATATATCCTGATAGACATCAAATAAGTAACGCATTAACACCTATTTAATGTAGGAAAAAAATTAAATATGGAGTTCTAATGGTGTTTTTTATGTTGTTGTCTAATTAGAATTGAAGTTTTGTTTTGGTAATCTACGTGTAAACATTTTTATTGAGATAAAACTTTAATTCTAATGGGAGAACAATACCAAAAATACCTAAAATATTGTATGTAGGTTTTATTCTTTTATGGCTTTCTATCATGGAGGAAATATACATAAATATCTAAACATAACAAGCCACTCGTTCATCAAATTCTCTTTAGTTAGAACTTGGTAATTTTTTCTTTCTTGTCTTTTCTTTTATATATGTTGGAAATTTGGAAAACCGTTCAACCAAACTAGCTACTCCTGTCTTTATCTCTTGCTTGAACTCTAGCTACCTATCTTTGGCTTCTATGATTCCTCAAGGGCCATTACTCCAACAAGAATAATATTTATTATTATCATTGGCTATATAAAATAACACACCAGTCAATTTATCTAGAAACAAACAAATTCTCTAATCACACTCATTAAAATTCTGACTTTTCTAATTTTCTTACATTTTCTTTTTTGTTGAAATGCAGGTGGCACGCTTGCAGGCACAGCTGATGCAGGTAAAAGCTCAGCTGACTCAGAACCTAGTGGAGTCCAGGAACATAGAGAATAATCATCATTTGCAAGGGAATAATAACAATGTTACAGGACAACTAATGAATCATCCATTTTGTCCCACTTACATGAATCCTATATCTCCTCAAAGCTCACTTGAATCAATTGATCACAGCAGCATCAATGATGGAATGAGCATGCAAGATATACAAAGCAGAGAGGATTTCCAAATCCAAGCTAAAGAAAGACCATACAACAACAATGACTTGGGGGAGCTGCAAGAACTGGCACTAAGGATGATGAGGAACTGATTAATTATGACTAGGTTAGCACCAAAGCTAGCCTTTTCATTTTCTAGAAGGGTGTTCCTTGATGTTTAGGGGGGGATGGTCTTTTGCTAGTGTTGTATATATAATGAGTGTCATGAAGAAAAACTGGTCATAACTGATGATAAGCCTAAAGTTTAAACTAAGCATTAGGCTTTTTTCTGTTTGTGGATTCAATCCAAAAGAAAATTAATTTTTTGCAGCCTAGCTAGCTGAGTCTGTCTCTCTCTTTCTCTATATATATGCGTGCTTAATGTTTTTGCTAAAATTAGCAGTGGTTAAATTTGAGTCTAGAAAATAATGTGGTTTTTGTTATGTGAACTACAGTAGAGCATAGAGACAGTCTTAAGCAAAAATGGCAAAAGGGAAGCCTAATGAATAGGGGTTGTCATAAATTATATATTATGCATTCTTTGCCTGTCAAGCTTAAATAATTATGGTGCGTACCTTTGAATTATGAGTTGTCCTTCGTTTTTTCCCTCGCTTAATGGGAGATTTTTTTTTTCTCAACAAAACCACACACTTAATTGAACTTTCTAGATGACATTGCTTGACACGTTGAAATTTATGTTTTATTTATGATGGAAATCCCCCATCTAGGTTAATTTGGATTTGTTAAAAGACAAACACATACTGGTCTCAGCTGTACTACTTTAGCGAATAATCTCTTTCACGTTTCTGAGGTGTTTGGCGACAAAAAGTAATATCACAAAGTACTTTACACACTAAGCTTCAATTTACTGAAAAATGAATTATAAACAACACTATCTTCTATTGTATTTGATAATTTGTTAATTTTTTTATGGAGGGAGGGGGAAGCAACAAAGAGACCAAAAAGAGATCATGCATGAGCCTTAATCATTGCATATTAGTCCATATAATATAAGTTTGAGCTTTTTTTTCTCTCCCCATTTTATATATGTTGCAAAAAAACCGGTGAGAGGAACTTAAGTCAAAAGTGATCAAGATGCCCCATCTTCTTCAACATGTTTAGATCCAAATGCAATGTTCCCTTGGGTGCATTGATGAGACATTTTTCTAAGAATTCTTTTTGCAAGGGGGCTAGAGGGGACTTGGATGCTACCATTATAGTTAAAAGCAAGCACAACCCAAGGGTGAGTATATCCAATGGACCCTAATTTACTAACAGGTAGTTTTACCTAACATTACTATGCTAATCTAATTGTAATATCAATATACCAATGATTTTGTATTCGTACAAGTAGACAAAGTGTCTCCCGGGTTGAATACATGGGCAAGATCACTATTTTTATTTAACCAATTAACCTCATTCTATGGTAACATCAAATAAAGAGCCTAATCCTATAAAGCGTTGCAAGCTAGGGAACTAGTCGGCAATATATATTTTAGAAGTAAATGCTTTGATTCATTTGGTAGAGCCATTAAGTTGAATAAATTTAGTGGGGGGTGTTGGCACTTTTACGTACGGTGATGATCAAATAATGAAAGAGTTGTAGTAATAAACCGACAGAAATAGAGAACCGTACTATATATCGAATCGATTCGGTCTTGCAAAGTGCTGTTCTTGTGATCAAAATGTACTTTTAAAATTAACTTGTTGGTTAATCGTGAAACTATTTTATGATTTCCTTGCATGCCACTCAAATATTATTGGTGAGTTCGTACTAATTTTGATCGGTAAAATAAAACCAAGCATGCATTGTGTACCTTATAAATTATTTAATTAAATACAGAAAATATAATTTGGTCTTAGACTTCTGCTCACACAATAATAGGTGATACCTTGCATAGGGGAGACAAGACTAGTAGACAGGGATCTTGTTCAACACTTTCATAATAGAGTTCAACTATGGGGACCATATACGCAGAAACTCGTAGTGAAGCACAAGTAACGGATCAAGAGTAAGAGAAATTCAAGTAATATCACCTAATTAATAATGAGTACTCCTAATGAAAATTTGCATGTGTGTGTGTCCAATGAGATATAAATTAAATCTGAAATTTCAAATCATTGAAGTGCCTTTGAAAACGAGTTTTAAGTCTTAATTTTCAATTGGATTCACCTCAATTTGCTTCCTTAAAATAAACGCTTCTCAAATCTCAAGCATGTAGAAAATTATTATATATATCCAGGAAACAGAACTAGAACTAGCAGAAAGATCTCCTATGGTTATAGGCTTATAGGACTGTAAGAAAATGAATGAAATGTGCAGGCCAATATTTGAAAGTTGTTGTTTAAGTATTAATGGACCACCTTTAGAACCGGCTACAGAAACTTGCATATGGACAATAAAATAAGCATCCTAAGTCATGTCACAATGATTTAATTAATGAAAAAAAATATGTATATAGATAATCAGTCCAATTAAACGGCCATTAATTCCATAATTTGTCTAAAAGAATTAAAGATTATCTTTTTAACTAGACTATTAAGAAATTAATTAAGGAACTAAAAACAGAAAATATTTATTGTGAAAATAAATAAAGTCATGAACATCGGAGAATATAATTTTGCATATTTTAATAAAAAAAATCCTTCTTTTATACTGTAATTGCTTAACCAATATCATAAGTACATTGATTAATATTTATCATTAAAGAATGACAAAGCAGATAAAAGAGCAATTAAAAAAAACTTTTAGCCGGACCATTATTTGCACCAGAGAAAGTAATTAATATATTGGCAGACCCATTAGTTTAATTGGAGATGAGTGATTATGATTAGCGGAACGTGAGAGCAAAAGTTGTTCCAAAAAAGTAAAATATGGGACCTGTGCTAAGTGAAGATTTATATTGGTCTTTACTTATTCTGATGAGTTGCTATGTGATAAATAAAATAAAGAAATAGAGTCAAAAGACGGGAGTAGAGAAGATAAGAACAGAGTGCAGAGTGGTATATATATTTCTTGCCATACTCAACAATTTATATGTGGAAAATATATATATATATATATATATATATATATATATATATATATATATATATATATATATAATCCGTTTACACCAAGTGTAAAATGTTTTACACAAAATTTTTGCCACCCAATTTAAATAATCTAAAAACTAAAATTAATTCACTTAAAAAATTTAATTAGCTAATCACCAACATTATTATTTCTAATTAAACGAATTGATAAAAATCATTAATGACAACACTAAATAATAATTTTCGTAATATTTGCCAGTCTTATTTACATAAAAAAAGATTTAAAATATTTATCATTTGTGTGCTAACGAAAATTGAAATTTGTATCATCATCCAAACTCTCAAAAGTATAACTTTTCATGTCCTCCACTTCCATGAACAACATATGTTTCACAATTCAATAATTAATATTCCTGAAAGATATAAAAAAACAAATATTAAAAAGTGAAAAATAATTATGATTTTCTGTGAATTTTTTTTATAGTTAATATCCTCTTTTATGATCATATAAAATAGTCCAGTATACAATAAAAGCATTACATATGGATAGGAAAAAAATAATTTTTAGTTATTAATAAACTCAAATCTAGTATAAGGAGTGACCAACCCCCTTATATATCACATAACCCATGTAAAGAACTTAGCAAAAGAAAGATGTTCATGGATGATAAATATTATTTTTAGCAAAGGAAAACGTTATAGATAATAATTTTTTTTATAGAATTCAAAATTTTGTTTTGACAAAGATAAAATTGGCAAATATCATAAAAAATATTATCTGGTGATATTATTAATGATTCTGATTAATTAATTTAATTAGAAATAATAAAATCATATCTCATGATTTACTAATTAGAATTTTTAAATTTTTTAAGTGAATAAATTTCAGCTTTAGATTATTTAAATTGAGTATTCAAATTTGGTGTAAAACTACTGATGTAAACGGATCCTATAAATAATTAAAATTAAGATTAAGACTATCTTTGATAACATTAAAACTCGCTTAAGTCTGATGTATGATTTTTTTTAAGCGAACCACACGGTCTACAAAGCTATGATCTACGTGATAGTTGAAGTTGGATTTACGCATTCTTTTCATATATATTCTTTAATACCCGCAACAACTATAATTCTTAAAATCAATGAAGTAAAATGAGTAGATAAAATTAATAACCCTTTATAGATATTCGAATTCCTTAATTCAATAGTTTTTTTAAAGTATCTATAAAATAAATTGAGTAAATAAATAATAAAATTATTAAATTAATTAATACTTATTACATAGATTATTCCAAAATATAATAATTTATTATAAATATAATTAAAAATATATGATTATTACATATTACATATCTAAAATGTTTTATTTATCTGAAAGAATATCTTTAATTTTTCATTAATTAGATCAATAAAATTAAATTTAATATATATCAAATAATACAAATATTTTAAACATGGAATACAGATGAATCATCATCAATTATATATGGGAGTCTTGTAAATTATTTTAATCATCACCAATTATGCAGTATGTTTTTGATCCCCGGGATTGGCCAAAGGACTGCATATTGGTCCATTCTATTAATTTACTCCTCCTGCGTGTTAAGATTTAAAAGTGGGACACACGTGCAACTTTAATGTTTGATTTAACATGGATGTCACTGACGTTTATTAAACACGGGAGTTTATCTTCAAAAGAAACAAGTAGCTGCCTTTCTTGTTTCTTATAGCAAAATAATTTTCATTTTTACTGTATCAGTGATGTGAAGTAATTATTTATTTTATTAATGATTAATTTTTATTAAAATTTTAATTAATTATTTTTAATAAATTTTTTCTTTCTAATTATATAATTTTATTTACAAGACTTAAATCTAAGTTTTTATTAACAAAATTATTCAAACTAACAACATATTCTTTGGGAATAAATCTGTAGCTAGTATTGTGGGTAATTGTCCCCGCTAAAATTTTAGTGCAGCCTGTTATTATATATACTATTATATTTTAATTGATCTCACTTTATATAATATAATGTATATTTAGTGTTTCCGTTCATATTTTATGTCATACAATTCTTTATGTAATTCCCCTCATTGAACAATTGTCCTCATAATTTTGATAAAAACATTTATAAAATTTCCTATGATAATATACTATATTTTTTGACAAAAAATCAATTACTTGTGTACTCATTGAAAATAGAAAAATTTAGTTTATTTGTTATAGTCTATCATGTATTTGTTATTTGTTTTTACCAAATGCATTTATTTTTGTTTCTGTTTTATATTTTAGTTACATAAGTGTCAAATTAATTGTTACTTGTATAATCTTTAAGTTATAATCTTTATTGGACATGCATATCCTTAAATGTAATAAGTAATGAATATAATAATTAAATATATAAAATATTAATAATTAAAATTTATTAAGAAAAGAAATTGTGAACTCGCATGCATAACCCTGTTTTACTTTTGTTATTCAATATCTTATGAAAGTTTTTTCTGCTAGGAATATCTAAAAATCTTATGTCAAACTATATAAGAGATAGTTAAGACAAATTCTAACATGGACCTATGACTCAAATGCTCATGATGGATCAGTGCAAAAAAAGTGGTACTGTAGCTAAGTATGATATGATTGATGGGATGAGTAAACAAGTTTTAACCCTTTAGGTTCATAATCAGTTCCTCATCATCCTTAGTGCCAATTCTTGCAACTCCCCCAAGTCATTGTTGTTGTATGGTTTTTTTCTATAGCTTGGATATGGAAATCCTTTCTCCTTTGTATGTCTTGCATGCTCATTCCATCATTGATATTGTTGTGATCAATTGACTCAAGAGAGCTTTGAGGAGATATAGGTTTCATGTAAGTGGGATAAAATGGATGGTTCATTGGTTGTCCTGAACGCTGTTATTATTCCCTAGCCATTGATGATTATTCTCTATGTTCCTAGACTCCACTAAATTCTGAGCCAAATGAACCTTCACCTGCATCAGTTATGTTTGCAAGCATGCTTCCTACATTTCAGCAAAAAAAGTGGTATGTTAGATATCATTTAAAATAAATCAATGATAGAAATACACACAACTGTCTTTCTCCTATTAATTATAATTTTAAATTAAAAAATCATACTATATCAATGAATTGTCATTTTTAACCCTATAGGTTTATAAGCCACTTCGTTCCTCCATGTCTTTTGCGATTTTTCTTCCCCAAAACCCATTATCAAAATTGTTTCAAAGATACCAGTGCTACAAAGTTGAGCACCATGCCTTTACGCCTTTTCTAGTTGACATTAGACCTCCGTCACTCTAAGGTTATGTTCGACAAGGTATTTCAATTAACTTTTACTTTTTTTTATTAGTTAAAAAATTCATTTAGTTGTTTGATAAACAAGTTTTTTTTTAGTAACTTTAGCGTTTTTTGAAACGCTTAGCTATTGGCTTCTAACTTTTTATATTTTTTTTACTTTTATCCTCAATACATTATTCATTTTCCTTGTTATATTTTTTAAATAAATCATGATTTTGTTATTTTTTTGTCATTTTATACTTTTCAACTATTTCGACAGTTAATTTTACAGTACACTTCTAATTTAATAAGTTAATTTTTTAGTTACTATTTAACTTTCCAGTTTTCCAGTTTTCCAGTTTTCAACTAACTTTTTAGTTAATTTTTCCGAACATAACTTAAGTCCCATATGGTCACGTCGTCACTCTTGTGAGACCCGATTGTGGAGCAAGAGGTGTGCGATGGTGTTGTCATTGTTGTAACATCTCTGATTGTCGACTTCTTGACGGCTCACATACTACAACATTTCACACGATGACACTTCAGTCAATATTCTTGTTAGTCAGAACCTAATATCAATCAGAACTCTCTGTAGGTAGCCTTTTCTGAGACCTCAACAATCAATGTCTGATTTTTTTCAAGATCAATGTTTGTCTCCACAAATCAATATGAGACTTTTTAGCATGTTTTATCCTCACTCACATTTTTCGAGAAAACTTCCTAGAAGGTCGCCCATCTCATAACTGCTTCAAGCCAAACACATTTAACTGTGGAGTTCTTACTACCAAAAAATAGATGCATCGTGTTAGTATATGTAGTACCAATTAATTCTTTTAAGTTATCATCAACTGTACAATCTCATACCTGCACAATCTCTAGATCTCTCTCTTTCCGGTATGATTCATCGGGGTGTTACAACTGTAGTGATCGTCCATGACTACGGAGAGAGGGAGGAAGGAAAAATAAAAAGAGAAGAAAGATGATGTCGTCAAGGAGGCTATTGTTGCTCTCTATTTTTTGTGTCTTTTTTTCCTCTATTTTTTTTGCATATGCAATACTTCTTATCCCCCAAAATAGTGACCTCAAAACCTTCTCCTAAGTTAATTTTGTGTCACAAACACCATCCTCTGCGTATTGGGTGTGTTGCGGTTAGTAATCACAAGGGAGAAATCAAAGTTAATCACAACAAATTTAAGAGGTGAAAAGGTGTGAGCTTTTAAAGTGTTACTAGCAATGGAGTCATACTATGCACCACCACCATTCTATGGCAATATGTGACTTTAAAGACTTTTAAATATTTATTTAAAATTTCTAAAATAAAAAAATGACAAATAGAAGAAAATAGTAGAAACCACTCAAGATAGAAATGTGAGTCATAATAATTAGAGGAACATTTTCAATTTACCACCGTCGTCATCCTAGAGTTTGCCACCATCAACTCTATTTTATCTCTCAAAACAATAATTTATTTTAAAGAAGAGTACTTGATAACTATTCACAAACAATGGAGTTGCCTTGAGACTTAAAGGGTTTTGACTTTCAAGCTCATGAGCAAAGAATATGGCACTGTTCAAAAATAATTCAAAGAAGGTTTAATTTGTAATTTTAATTTTTAAAATAAAAAATATTTACTAATATTTAGCTATAATACTCCTTTGCATTGGTCCATCATGAACCATTTGAGGCACTAGTCCATGCTAGAATTTGTCAATGGTTAATGATTGTTTAACTAAAGTGTATGACTCGTGTCATGCACCGGTAAATATTGTTTACAAATGTTCCCTTTGAACCCTACATATGAGGTCCACATGTCCCATTCACATTTCTTATAAGACTCTTTATGCTCTTTATTCCCATTGTCTCACTTCCCCTGACCCCTTCCTTTCCCATATCATAGTCTTTAGATTTTTAGTTTGCACCATTTTGTAGTTTGCCTACAAATTTTATTCACTTCCCTTATTCGGGTCCTTTCTTTTCACATATAAAACACACATCCATCTCTCTCTATTTGTGTGTTGGTTATTACTATTATACCACTACCATACTATGGCTTTGCTAGTGGAAATGGTGGCTCTAATAGTTTTGGCTCTCCTTGCGGGGCATGCAACTTCCTCAGAAGAAAGTGTGTTGTTGACTACTTCTTTGCACCTTAATTTTGCTCAAAACAATCCCCTGCTAGATTTGCAGCCATACACAAGGTCTTCAAAATCAATTTAGAATGATGATGCAATAAGAGAAACTTGTCCTGTAGTGTTGAAAATATGGAATCGATAAAAGAACGAATACAAGTTGAAAAAGATAAATTCAATTGAATTCAATATATTGAAAAAGGTTACTTGATGTTCTTGAATAGGATAATTCAAAAGAAAGGCAATCGAGAGCGTTAAATCAAACGATCAGAGTAGCATTTATCAAGCGGTTAGCCAATATTCAAATTTGGAAAAGGTGCAGAACAAATGGCAAGATCTAAAATAGTCAATTTATTTGGTTATTAACATTTTCATACTTCTTGTATACCATATTTTGTCGCACTTATTGCTTTTCGGTTCTACAGAATGTTGGGCGGTCAAGAGCTAACATGAGAATAAAGTAGGTGTAGCGGAGATGAGGATGTTGCGGTGGATGTGTGGTAAGACTCGACAGGATAAAATTAGAAACGAAGCTATTAGAGAGAGGGTTGGAGTAGCGCCTATTGTAGAGAAGATGGTGGAAAATAGACTTAGGTGGTTTGGGCATGTAGAGAGAAGACCGGTAGACTCTGTAGTGAGGAGAGTAGACCAGATGGAGAGAAGGCAAACAATTCGAGGCAGAGGAAGACCCAAAAAGACTATAAGAGAGGTTATCAAAAAGGATCTCGAACTTAATGATTTGGATAGAAGTATGGTACTTGATAGAACATTATGGCGGAAGTTGATCCATGTAGTCGACCCCACCTAGTGGGATAAGGCGTTGTTGTTGTTGTTGTTGTTGTTGTATTGCTTTTCGGTTCTACAGAAACATGTATGTTCTTGCCTATTTCTTTAATTTTCAATTCTAATTCTATCTCTATTTTACTTTTTATGACTCCTTCTCTTTTAGATAATGTTTCTTCTATCTATAACCTATTCTTCTATGTATGACACATTATTTATTATTTTTTGAATGCTTTATTATAGAATTTTATGTTATCATAAATGTGTTAATGTATTTGTAATGTTAGTTCAAGTATTTTTTATGCATATTTAGAAAAAGTATTTACGCTTGTATGAATCAAGTATTATAACCCGAATACTCATTTTATACTTAGTATAAAATTTGTTCTTATAATAAGTTTTTAGAAAGATATTGTTTCTTAAATTGAAATTCTAAAGATTGCTTGTTTGAAAAAAAAAAGGAATCTTAAGTGTTTTGATTTAGTATAATTAGTCCTAAAATTAAACTTTTGTTTGTTGATTTAAAGTTTTGAATCTAATATCAAAAATTCTTGATCAACACCAACTCATGATCATTGTAAAGTAGCTATCACAATCACTTATGAGACTTAGACTCGTATTAGAGACCTTGTCTATGGTTGTGTCTCTCACATTTTTGCCTTAAAACAACAAGTAATTATATACTATGTTTTTACAAATCTCATCAAAACTTTTGAACTTTGTTACTTTTTTTTCTAAAAATGATGAATATTGTCATGTTCATTTAATTTTGAATTGATATGAAATTTTGTATATATGTGTATATACACACAATTATTTTAAAAAAAACATATTTATGTGCATGTACACGCACGCATGCATATGCACAAACACACACATATATATCCACACACATGTATATTGTCCCTAGAACTTAAAATTCTAGGATTCGTCCCTAATATTAGTAAAATAAAAAAAATAAAAGTTTTGCAAACATTAAAAAAATGCTTTAAATTGAATGATAGATGCGAGAGGATTGAAATATGGTTCAGATCTTTATTTTAAGATTGAACTTATTGAATAATGATTACTAGTATTTTGCATCATTGTAAATATTATTTTTTTACTATTAAAGTTTTAAAACTATGGAATTTTTTTTTTCAAAATGGAATCATTGAAAATTCTTAAATATTGGAGTACTACAATATTAGAAGATTCTTTTACAGGAATGCATATTTTTTTAGGGAATGGATATTTTTTAACGTGGTACGCAAAATTGGGATTAATGTTTAGGACATTAGCACCAAGTAAATTAATTACTTCACATTCTAAAAGAAAAATTCCTAAAACAATGACAGACATTAACTATAGAGGACCAATATTGATATTTTTCACTTTACATTACTAAACCAACTAGAACAAAAATATAGGGACTAATCGCTAATAGGCATCTGTCCTACCTTACCTAATTAGTTTTAAATTTTAATATCATTCTAGTCTGAAAAATTATCAATTATTGTAAAATTTAGTTTGTATTAGTGTGTTTATTAGAGGTGTTTGCATATTGGATTGTATCAGTTATGAAGAAAAAAATCATTCAATCCAATCATTTTGGTCTTGTTGATTTATCATTGAATCAGTTTGGCTTAAAATTGTAATATGATTTGATCCCATTTAAAGAGGTTTGGAATTTGATTAGTTTTATTCATAGTTTTTTTTAGAAAATAGTAAATAAAATATAGTAATATATATATATATATATATATAAAATAAAAAATAATTTAAAATATCAAATATTTAATTTATATGTCATTATAAAACTAATGATATAGTATATTTATGTATCTTAACTCAAATAGTTAGTAAAAAAATTCTTTAATTGAATATATTTTCATAAATAGGTATAAGTTATATGATAATTTTACAAATATATAGGAAATGAAAATAAAAATATGAGTGATATTATAATTTATGAATGAAAATATATACATATGTAAGATTGGATTAGATTATATTGATTTTTAAAATTAAATTTGATATGTGATCCAATATAAAAATTTGTTTTTCAAATTTTGATCTTTTCATTTTTAATTTATTCAGTTTTTTGAATCGGTTTATGAATACCTCCAAGTGTTTAGGACTAGACAACTACATAATAATATATGTGATAAGTAATGTGTCACATCACACATTTGTTGTGAGGTTAGCAGATGACTAACAATAAGGATTAACTTAAGTGACATAATTTCAAGAATTTAATTGTTATTTTTTAATTTGGCTTAATACATAATTTATGAGGTTCAAACCACTTTCATCCAGGAAAAAAAGAATACTATATTAACCCTCCTATCATGGTTTACAACAGATTGAATTTAAGGGAAAAAAATCCACAATCCAAACAAAATCAAAGAGATCAAAAGCTAATCTAGCTAAACCATGTGCAACACTATTAGCTGATCTTTTAGTGTGCACTAACAAACTGTTCAGCCTAGAACTCAAAAGATCACTATTTTAATTTTCATTATTTAATTTAAAATATCAAAGATTAACAAAGGGAGAGACACATTTTACTGCTTAATTATCATTATAAGAATTTTAGTATTCAAGTTTTGTTTTGCACATTTTACCATTGTGTTTTTTTATTTTATTTTCACACATTTTATCTCCAACTTTTTTCTGCACATTTTAAGATCATATTTTTTCTTTGCATTTTATCAGCTTATTTTTTTAATTTATGTGTATTTTAGCATGATATTTTTAATTTTTCACACATTTTACCAACATGTCACTAACAAAGCGAAATTACTTTTAGGGATACATCAACACTTTATTACACATTTAACATATGTAAAATGCACAAAAAATAGTAAACATGATGTAAAGTACATAAAAAAATCAAATGATAAATTTTACAAAATAGAGATAATTGAATGGTAAAATGTTTAATTAAGCATTTTAATTTTAAAGACAAAAAATGTTGTACAATTTTATAAACCAAAATTGGCATTTCCTCATCTATATGCACATGCATGTCAATGAATATTTTTGTTTTGTATAGCATAGGTCATTGTTACTTCCTTTTATTTTGTATGTACACAAAATCTTACTAAAAGAGGTAGAGAAGAACATGAACTATCAAGCATGTTGCTCCATCTCTGGTTTTCTATTATTTATTTATATGATAATAAAAGAAAATATTCTTCAAAACAGAAAATCAGAGACAAAAAGCATGAATCAATAATTCAGCATGTAAGTTCATCCATGCCCATGCCAGAAATAATAACTCACTTGAAATTGGATTGAGGTTAGCCCTATACTACACCATAAACAGTTAACACAATCTTCTCTTGGAACAAATCTAGGTGGATGGGGGCTTTGTACTCCAACCAAGTACACCAAAGACCGCATAAACCACACACTCCAAAAACTTTTGCCCTCCTTGTTTCAATTAAAACCTTAAATGAACTACAAGAAACGGCATAAAAGCGAAGAGGGTGGGTAAACTACTATTGACATCAACTATTCACATTATATGCTATTTTTTTTATCCTTTATGGATGCCTGATTATCAAATTTTCAAAACAGGTTGTCCTGAAACCCTGGTGTTAGACATGTCTAAGCTTGTTTGGTCAGTATTGACTGTTGTGAAGCAAAAAGATCCACTTTCTAGTGAGGTAATTACTCTGCAGTAATATATTTTTTATATTTTTATTAATATCTCTAGGAATATTGTTTGTGTGGAGGATTGTAATTCAATCTTCTCCAAGTTCTGTATTAGAGTTGGTTGCCATAACCGTGATTGTTGATTTTGAGGCTGTTTGAATATAATTATATAAGCATTAAGGATTTGATCCTGTTCCTGTAAATTTCTTTTCAGAGATATTTATAACTAAGATAGAGTTAGTTTAGTAACTACATGTAACAGAAAGTACAGGTGGCATAACTATGTGCTTAGCCTATAACTGATTAATACAGCTGGGATACTAAGAGCCGTAGTTCCTCTTTTGGTCTCTATGACAGAGGTCTCAACTAAGAGCCGTGGTTGAAATAGCAGTGGCCACCCCTGGAAGATTGAAGAATTATCAAAGGTCAGGTTTCCTTGCTTAGTAAGGGGGATAAAATATAAAAATTCTAAAGATATACGTAAAGTATTGCCTGCAAGGTTTCACCTATCACCATCATTATTGTTCACTGTTGACTTTTCTTCGCTGTTAGCTTGATCTCCTACTTTTTCCTTTATTTTTGTTTCACAACTGTTTCAAGTAAAAGGCCGTATACCTTTACATATGAAAAATAAAAAATAAAATCCCTCTCATACTGACTCCTTAGTCGTGACTCATGAGTGTTCAATTGAAGTGTTTGTTTTAATTTGTTTCCTTGTGTGTGGGTGCCTATCAACATAAAAAGAGTGGAGGAGGTCATTGGGAGATATTTTAAATTTTCTTCAAATTATAGTCCTGTTTTTATAAGCTGGAAGAAGAAAATAAAATAATTTTATTTATAAATTATAGTTAACTTATATGTAAATTAAAATTTAAATTTAAAATGTGATCATTTCTATAAATTAATTTATTAATAAGCTAATTTTAAATTATGAGAAAATTATTACATTTTTTCATATTTTCTTTTCATACATATGTTTATAGTAAAATTTATCTCAAAACATGACTATATTGAATTTTCTCTCTCTTTTTTGATTCTATGACTTATCAATGTGAACAAACAATCCGCTATCACACATTATTCTTCGTTCCTTATTTTGAATTGCATCATCTCCACTCTTTTTCTTTTTTTACTTACTCACATTAATATTAATTTGATTTTTTTGTAGCATTAGCTTTACTACATGAAGGCAAAGTTGTATTGGGTGTCTTGGCTTGTCCAAACCTCATCCATTGGCTCCAATCAGCAGCATTATTCTTCAAATAAAGTTGGCTGTCTCTTCTTTGCTAAAGTTGGTGATGGAACATGTATGCAAGCACTGGGTGGTTCTACACAAACTAGGGTTGGTGCATTTCAACAAAGTCATGAAAATCCAACAATGAGAAACAACATCTTGGTTTTGAGTATTGTACCATCATCACGGAAATTAATCACAATTTTTTAGAATTATTTTAGGAATAAAATACAATTTAATAGAATTTATCATTGGCAAAAAGGAGAAACTATTATAAACATCTAAAGAAAATCATACAATAGAGAAATAAAAAAAGCACATTCCCCTTATAGTAAATTCTTCCTTTCTTAATTCATCAACTAGAAAAATGTCCAATTTTTTAGGATTTCCACTCAACTTAGGAACACGACAATTTGACAAAATTTTTGCATCAGAACACCAAGTGGTCCGTCAAACACAATCAATCCGCGATTTAAAACATAAAAATAGAATTACATTTCATAAAACAACCCAAAAATTAATTCTCTAGGAATCCCTACACATGTTCATTATAATCTCAAGCTGTGAGTAACTCATTCCTTACCTCGAAGTAGTCGCTCAAGTGTTTTTCGTTAGCAATAGTGACGTTTATGGTACTCTCTAGAACTCCTCCTTCGATTGCTCTGTTAGAGTTCTTGAGAATCAGAGAAAAAGGAACAGAAATATTTTTACAAAGTTGCTCAGGGTTAAAAGTTCCTTTATATAGAGAAGAAACTTATGACCTAATTTTTTTTATTCTTATTTTTATTTATTTATTCATTTATTTATTTAAAAGAAAAATCAAGGGATGACTGTTACACAAAGCGCCACCAGTCAAGAGGAGATAAGGTTATATATTTGCGTTTCCCTCACAAAGGATACCATGAAAAAATATGGGATCATGTTGTTGGCAGCATTGTTGTGATTGACTTGTCTTTATCATGTTCTTTAGAATTGGTCTTTGGTTGGTCTAATAATGGATGGAGAAATAAATTGAATACACTACCTTTTTTTTTTTTTGGTTGCCCGTGGAAAGTTGGGTTGGGGTAGGGGGGTTGATTTTTTTATATACTCCTTTCCCTTCCCTTCAAAGTAAGACACCAAGCATGTATGGTTATTTTTCCTTACTTAGTTTGTTTCTAAAAAACAAGAAAAATATGCTAAATAAAGAAAATTTGTAAGGGTATAGATATTACTAGAATATTGAAAGTTTGCTTGTTGGGGGAGTGGCATTGAATATATACCTAAAGAAAATAATTTTTTATTTTTTTTTATAGAAAAGTGACATTCTAAGATGATTTTTAGGCTAAAACCTTCTTAAAATCTTTACTTTAATATTAAGACGGCTCTCTGAAAAATCGTTTTAAAATGTTTACTTTCTAAGACAATTTTTTTTCAAAAACCATCTTAGAATCTTCAAACTTTTAAACTTCTTTTTTTATTTTAAAAATGACATTCTAAAATGGTTATCTGAAAAGCCGTCTTAGAAAGTCTATCCTTCTAAGACTTTCTACGATGTTTCCTACAACGACAATTAATATCCGATGTAGAATAGCTTTTTTGGGGTTGTGGGAGAAATTAGGTAGGTTAGACTCTTTCATATGAGAAATCATAGTTAGAGTATGCAAGTAGATGTAGGTAACAATTGAAAAATTATTGAATAGAGAAAAATCATTAACATTACATAAAGAGTAGTTCTGATAGGTTGAATCTCCAACATTCCTATAATTTTGCATTGACAATCACTTCAGTGCTCCGAGTGTTTATTTTTCTTGCCCTTGCACACGCTAGCTCTAGTTTAATTTTATGTCAATTGCTTAAAATTTGTTATATATACAAATCTAAATACAGTTAAAATTCCTGTAAATTCGACACTTGATCTTATTATTTTAAAATACTACTTGAATGAATTAGTACATTTACCAAGGAGTTAACATTTTTACCTTTTTCTACTTGTTGTTTGGTGTTGCATGATTTGGGTCATCATTAGAAACTAAGTCCGACCATCTTTTAAATCCTAAATGTGTTGGGCTTGGAAACAAAGTCCATGTTTGCCTTAGGTTGCTATTTTAAACTTAGTCCATCTTCTCCTTCTTGTTTTCTTTTAACTAGGTTTAGATTTTTTAAACATGTGTCTGTTTTATTCATCATTGATAACATAAAGACTAATAATATCTGCAATATTTTCCCCCATGAAAATAATCCGTTTAACAATCAAACATTTTCTTAAGCGACTAACTATTTTTCTAAATTATCCTTTTAACTAATTTTGATTTTTATCTTATTAAAATTACATATTTTCTAAAATTGGGTTGTTAGTTATTGTGAGATCCTTGTGATTTGAGGAACAACTGTGATCAATAACTTGATAGTTCTCAACTTGAGACAGGACCGGTATGTATTGCCCAATTTTGTCTAAATTCTAAAAAATATTTTCATAGAAAAATATATAAAAATGAGTTGCTGATAATAACTATTTTATATTGACATCTTATTTTTTACTTGCGAGAACCAAATTCTTTAGAAAAACCCTAAACCATGAAAACTTAGTAATCTATACACCCTTTCAAAATAAAAAATAAAAAAACCAATGAATCTTTTTTTTAATTTTTATAAAATAATGCCTAATTAAAATCAATTAATACACAAGTATTTTTTAATTAAAAACCTGCGTAACCCATGAGTTCGTAATTGCACTGAAGTAGGAGAAAAGATAATCATTGCCAAAGTCAAAATAAATTTTCAAAATTTTTCTCTTTAAATAAAAATAAATATTAAGCTTTTCATAGATTTATTTTGCTTTATTTAAAAAATTAAGTAATAAAAAATTCCATTTCCATATTTATTTTTCTAATAAAAGGGATGTTTTTTAAAAATTATAAATAATTTGCACAATTAACCTTTTTAATTTACAAAAAATATAAAATATCTTCTTCACATTTATACTGAATAATAATTAATTTTCCATTTCTCTTGTGTTTTTCAATAACAGGGATTTAATTAAAAATATATTTAAAATTTTATGGTAATTAGATTAGTTGTTAAAAAAATCCCAAAAAGATAATAGTATTTTTTTTATTTGTTGAAAAAGTTCTTTTAAAAATGGATCACAATATTATTTATTTATTTTAAGAAAACACCCTAAATGTTCTTTCACAACTATTTTTCAGAAATCAAACATTTTCTTTAATTGCCGGTCTTTCTATATCACTCTACCTGGAATCAAGTTGAAATCTAAAGCATATAAGATAAGGTTGGGAAGAGATCACAACTTTCAAATTATAATATAACAACAGTTAAGAGAGTATGGACCACCATTATAATTAAGTAGGAGCTGAATCCAACGGAAAAGGCATATCTCAGTATATTTGAAAATATGGCGAGGCACTGAGTGAACATGGGTCACGATGATAAGAAAAGAAAGCATATTATTCTCTGATAATTATAGTCAAACATGCACTGTACCAGCCCATTAAGACAGCAGAAAATGAAATAAAATTAATGGGTACAAGCGTGATACTAGATTGCATGGTATTGGTAGCCAAATATATGGGAACAATTAAGTGAATGAACTTAACTAGTTATTTATCATTAATTCATAGATACTATATCCCAAAAAGAAAAACGCTTGTAGTTTGTCACACACAATACAACTGTTTCTTGCACATATATTTCATATCATCACTAATATATATATATATATATATATATATCTTATATGCATTATTCTAACGATTCCCCAAGTGAAGTTTCTTGGCAATTTCTGCATAAAATTCAAGGTGTTTCGTTTCCTTGAAATTATTGGATCATTAATTTTTTCTTTTTACTTTTTTATACATGGATCTCTGTTTGCAGTCTAGGGACAACGTTTATATATTCAAATAGTATAAATAAACTAATGTGGCGTGGGAGACATAAAAATTCAGATTTAACAGTCACTATAAAAAAGAACTAGATGATGGGGATACTGATGAATTTGCAGTCATTATGTTCATCTTTCAAAATGAGGAATATATATATATGCATATCGCCAAGGAGAAATCAACACCGAGGCTAACAAACGGTGTTACATATATCTATCAACTTTTATTCACACAGGAATAAATGGGTTCTCTCACCTCTCAATTCTTATCCTCGATTAGGACGGGACGTAATAATGTACACCTTACAAAGTGTCATTTTTTATACATCTTTTACACAATACATAGATTTAGAATTGTAATTAATATTCTTATTTGTATTGAAATTATTTTTAATATCTCGTTTATCATTCCAACATTTCATATATCATTATTTCTCTAGTAATAATCAAATATTATTTTAGAATTTTAAAATAACAGGTAAATAGGACTAAAAAATTCTTCTTAAATGTTGACCAATAAAAAAAGTATATATATATATATATATATATATATATATATATATATATATATATATATATATAAGTCAATCCCTGTTGGTTATTCTTCAATTCCTTGCGAGCACCATCCCAACTACAAGCATTTAACGTAGATGTTGTTGTCTTATATAGTCCAAACTAATTATAAGGCTATTTTTTCATATGGAAAGAAGCACTCACTTTAATTTGTATATTGGAGGACCTAGAAAAATTGGTAAATGATGCTAGGGACACAGAGTTCAATTATTTTCATTTGGGGTATCTTGGAAATTTAAAAATCTGGACAAACAAACAAATTCATAAACATGCATATTAAACAATCAGGAAACAATATTAGAAAAAGAAAATATCAGTAAGTGTAAAATGGAAAGTTGGCTTCGGAATTCACAAGAACCAAGCAGATACAGGAAACAATATTAGCATTTGCTTATATTTCTTCAAGATCTTATCTCCAAAATCAAGGTAACAACAACCAAATTTTGTAGTTTCATAATGCACTTCAGTATATATAATTACACTAGCTTATCTGGTATGATGAAACAAATTAAGGTGAATGGGGAGACTTGAAGAAATGCAACAAGTATCATTATGAAACAACCGAAGTGCTTTGCCCAGAAAAATTCATTCTGGGAGACATGTTGTGTCTGTGCGTGAGGCATATATTTTAGTTGCATTAATTAATTACTCTGAGCAATATGTTCTCTCTCTTTCCGCAAATATGTTCCTTTGCCCTCCAACCTAGGGATTACTTGTTTCCGAGAATTAAGAGTAACTTTGTTCCATATAGGTTTTCTGAATTAATATATCAGTTACTTTGGGATTACCATATTCCCTGGCCTATTCCAAATATTTGCCAGTGTTCAAACCTATTTTATTTGACAAAGGAAAGTTAATGTCAGAAAGGTATAGGTGACTATATCTTTTAGGTCAAAATTTAGGATATCTTCACTAGGTCCATAAACAAACCCAATTTAGCTCATACAAAAACCAAAGTTTCATCACTAAGAATTACACTATTATTCTAATAAATACTAATATTACACTAGACTAAACAAAACAATACTAGGATATTCCATTCCAATTATATATATGAACATTTATAGGCTACCTAAGGTTATTTATGGCAACAAAGTGCATGCTTCACCACATGTAGCATCAATTCAAAATTGATAAAGTTGTCTTCGCCAATTCTTTCACGCAGACTCTGATCTTTCATGAAGCTAGCTAGTTTGATTGTAACCAAAAGCCACTTACTGAAGGTTATCATCCTCTTCATGAAAGGCCCCACTGCCTTTGCATGTCATAGGACATTGAGTTACAACTCTCTTCAAAGCTAGAAAATGAGATGCTTTCTTCTACGGTTCCTGAACTTTCATAATTTCCAATAGGGTTTGGCTCCATGAGACTATTAGTGTTCCCATAATAGTGTGTTGAGGGATTGGTGGACAAGTTAGGGAGAAATTGTGAAGCCATGTTGGAATTTTCCATTTGGAACCGACTTTGAAGATCTTGAGGGAAAGTAGTAGGTTTTCCAAGGAGTTTCTCATTAGGGTTTTCAGTGGCAGAGGCATTCAGATAGATCTGACCTGCTTGTTCCCTGAGATAAGCTAGCTGAGCTTGTAAATTCACCACCTACAAAGATCAAAGCAAAAAAGTGGCGTAAATCAGTCAACTATAGTATAAGCAAAATCAGCTAGGGTTTTCAATTATAAAGCTATTAACATCAATGCTTATGAGAGGGAAACAAACCTGTTCTTGAAGTGCAAAAATATGAGCAACACAGCCATAAATTGGATCCTGAAGTCTAGCTTGAGCTTCATAAGAGATTGTGACTGTGGCTTCGCAACGGTCACTCACAGGGAGGTGAGCAAGGAGCTTTGAGACATTGCTTGCACCAAAGACCTTATGAATGGCTGCAAAATGGGTAACACCCTGTTCATGGCAAAAGTAAGGTGCAAAAACACAACCTCTCACACACTTCCTTCTCAAGAACTTGCAGGCTCCACAAGGAGAACCAGAACCAGTCATTTTGGGGGGTTAATTTGTGGTATTTAGGGATTTTGGGGTTGTTTCCGAGTCTATTCAGCTTTGTGCAAATTATAATCATTTATCATCATCTTTATATACACCACAGCAAGAGGAAAGGGTGGATTAGAGTAAGGAATATTTAATTAATCTAGGTCCCCTTAATGGCCTACAGTGTTCATTATTTTTCCCCATATAAAACACTATCTTCCCCCTCTACCGAAATTTTATTTGTCAGAAAAAATGAGATTCCATTCAACATGCTTATACGACAAAAGAGGTAACATTAACCAAACCCATATTTTTTGATGATTGGATCTATCTGCTCTTGTCCTTTCTTTTCTGAATAAAATGTATTGGTACCATGGTCCTTGTATATATATGCAATAGAGTACTGATAGCCGCAAGTTCATTTATTGGACTACTTATTTATATATACTTACTTGACTGTGAGAATATGGAAATGGAAGAAACAGAATTCGATGGGTTATTTAATAATTGTTTACTTATTAAGAATCAATTGTTACAGGCTTACAGCTTTTAACTTATTAGTCAATTAATGTAGATGCCGATTTCTCTTGACCAAAGACATTTGATTGAAACTTGGAAGCAAGAATTTTCTTCCATTATGCGACAAAACAAGAATGCCCAACTATTACCCAACGCAATTTTTTCTCCTCCTCGCGTTTCTTAATTATATATATATATATATATATATATATATATATGTATATATATATGATTGGTGTAATTAACAAAAAGATCATGACACTATGAGGAGTGCTCTGTCGTCTACACTGTGATATGGTGATATGGGCAGTTTAGAATACACACACACATTTGAAGTCGGAATCTGATCTTAGTCTTTAATATTGTCAGTCTTAAAAATTTATTTTTATGAGCATAATCTTAAAACTCTACTTCTCATTGTTACGCTAAAAGGTACCCAATATATACCATGATAAATCGAAGGAAAAACTGGGAAGAGTATAGAAATGATTTTTTTATTGATAAATAACAATTATTAGTATAATTAATTTTTGTTATAATTAACAGAGAAGATCAAACATGTAATCCTTCTCATTTTTTCTTTTTCCTTAATCATTCAACTAATATTATATTTTCTGAGTATAGAAATGATTATATAACAACCAAGGAAAAAAAAACTTAGTTTAAAATTACACAAGGGTTCCCCACATGCTACATATTGTCCAAAGGAAAGAGAAAGAAAACGTGCGTGTAAATATTTTTTTGGCATTAAAACTGGGTTTATGTCTACATGCGTCCCTTTAGCGATTTACAGTTGTTCCATGGCTTAAGTAAGCACGCCTTATAAACCTAAGTTGAAAAAACAGAGAAAGAATTAAGGGCTAGTAGATGTTTGAATTCACATTAAATATATCTAAAATCATATTGAAATATTAATTTAGATAAATATCCATAGTTAATATATGTTTAAAAATAATTTTAAGTTCAAAATTGATTTTGAATTAATTTTGTATTGAATAAAATGAATTATATTAAATTTTACTAATAACTTGCATTTAGAATAAAATATTAAAATATAAATCACTTTACTTTAAAATAAATTTATCAAAATTAATTTTATAAATGCTCACCTTAACACACACAGTCACACACCATCAAATTAAAGTTCAATATTTATTTATAGTGGCACAAATTACTATGGTACTTGTATTGGCAAATTTTTTGGCAGAAAGAGCATAAGTGAATGAGGAGTATTTCATTTGAGTTTAACATGAGTTTAAACAAATAATTAATTGTCCTAGCACACACTGCCAAAGTTCAATAATCTGGGGACAAGTTGCCTGTTCGAGGGGCTCTCTCTAATACGTTAGTGGGGATTAGTGTTTTCAATGAACAGTTCGATCGACAGTGTTATGGTTGTTAATAAGATTGATTAGAAATTAAATATGCGAAAAATTAATCATCAACATTAATTTCTTGGTGGATTCTTGTTTTGGGAATAATCATTGTCCTCTAATTATACAGGTAATCAAAATGTAAAGCAGGCCAAAAAAAAGTTAAAACAAATGACACTGAAAAAAAAAAAAGAAGATTCCAAAAATGAATGAAACAAACGATTGTGACACTAGTTGTGATCATCACATAGAAGCTAATCAAGACAGAGGGAGGGGCAAAGAGATGTGATTTGTTAGCCCTTTCCAGACTTTAAATTGTTTAAGCCTTCGAAGTCATGGTTTGTCGAGCAATACCGTATAAATAATTAATTATTATCATATATTGTACATATACTCTTTCAAAACATTTAAACACTTTCTTGTGTCGAGTATAGGCACCAACATGTAGGCCCCTCCCATATGTGCAATGGGCCCCGCATTCTATATTAGCTAATAATGACGTTCTAACAGAAAGCCGTAAAATAAAATAAAATAATAAAAATAACTGCTTAAAAGCGTATCACTTGAGAGATAATTGAGAGAAAGTGTAAGGAAAGATTAAAATTTAGCTAATGGTAAAATGTATGAGTTTTTTTCGCTCATTAAGGATATCTGTTACGTGATAATGAAAGCATCTAAATTAAATTGTATGTTAGTTCGCAATATTTGGATTTTATTCTAAGTTGTATTTCTCCTATTCTCATGAATGAAACAATACAAGTTTTTAGTGTGAAAAAAAGTTGATAATGAGAAATTGAACTTTTTAAAAGTATTAAAATTATTGAAGTAGACTTTATATTACACACAGAAAAAAAAAAAATCTTTCTCATATTCATAAAACAAGAAATAAATTTTAATCAACATACTTAAGAAAGTGTAATATCGGATAATGCATAAGATATAAGGCTAGTGCATCGCATAAATGGGTGCATTGGGCAGTATGATATCACCCTATATATCGAATTGATGGCTATTTTTAAGGGATCACATTCCGTGTGAAATCTACGTTATAGGAGGATTATTGCCTATTCTGACTTTGCTCGTGCTATCTCTTTAGTAAATGGTACTAATATTTTTCATAAGTTTATATCTTGATCACCATAAAAAATCAAGATCTTTTCCAACCTGATTGAGCAATGTTTCTTCAACACACTCTTAGAAATTAGGATGTTTATGTGTCGGGTTAAATTTGGTTAAATTTATTATTCAACTCAATAAAATTTTATGAATCGAGTTGAGATAGATTTCTATAATTTTATTAAGAGACTCAATTATAAATTGGTTGATACTATTACATATATGATTTTTAATAATATTTTTTTAATACTTAATGAAAATGTTAATAAAAAATTTAAAAAACATTTAAAAAAATATTATTAAATATAAATAAATATTATTAATATGTTTTTGTGATATTTTATCCATAGGATAGTACATTTCGATCAATTATGTAATCTAGTATAAAATCTCAAACTTAATTTCAATATCATCATTGCAACTCTCAAAATTTTAGACCAGTTTTAATCATATATATATTCTGAAAAAAAATGAGCAATATATAAGCTAATTCATGGTTTTAGTATTCTCTTAAAATTGAAAACTATTGATCAAAGGAAGTTGAGGGTGCGGAGAAAAATGAGAATTAATATTTGCATCTAAATTTATTTTTTTAAGTCTTGGTTGTCCAATGAAAATGGCTCGAATGGCTTGCCAACAATGAAACTCAAATGATATGGAGGGTAGAATTTTGTCCCTCAAAAAATTCCACGATTCAGAACTTTTCTTATATATAAGTGTTCGGGCGTACTTACCTTCTTCATGTCTGAAAGGGTATTTCTTTGTACCCAGCTTATCAATATAATTCTTTTTTTTCTGATAAAAAAAACGTGTGTGTTCGTACACACGTATATAAAATCATTTATTCTATATCAATGGCAAACAATTAATTTTAAAAACTTTAACGTTTAAAAGGATTTGATATTTATATATACATAATGAACACGAGGCTTATCTAAATTGAATCAAAGAGCTGCTCTTATTAGTAAAAAAAGAAGTTAGAAAACATAGGGTAGATAAAGTGTATCACTCTACCCTATATATGGGTTCCATATTGCATGCGAAACAGATAGATGTGTACTCACCAACAAAGACATTTTAAGTTTTAACCCTAAATATGCCTCAATGAAAACCAATATCGTCCTCAAATCAAGAGGAATAGTTGTATGATATCATCAGCCATATACTTGTTTGCCACTTCCGCATAATGGCATAAGAGCGTTGGAGACAGCAGACATATGTACACACAAGCCTGTTTTATTATTGTTAAAAATTATAATTATAATTATCCCCATGAGTCATCAATGAAGGTGTGGCTTAACTAATATATATATTTGGCTTGGAAAAAATTAAAATAATAAATATAAGTTATTCAATTTTATTTAAATAATTAATATCAAAAGAGAAATGGTACCATGCTTTTTAAAATAGTCATATGACCACTAATAAACTTTTAAGCTTAATTATTTTTATATATTCCAAGTTTATAGTTTTTAGATTATTAAAATGAGAAATGTTTTCATTATACATATAAGAAAGAGAACAATGGTACATACACTATTTGTCTATTTGCCTAAACACTGGACATCTGGACATTTGAATGTATCAAGTTTAAACAAGATTCTTTAAATGAAATTAAGGACCATATTGTCTATTAAGTAATTTTAAATGAACTTTTTCTTATTCGATCGTGCAAAACGCATCTTTATCATAACATAGTGTTTGCTCTGGATTTTATGGTCCTCCCATATGAAGACATAAATTCAAAATGATTGATTCAATCCAACTGATTCTTCTGTTTCTTCTTTTTTCTCCAGGTCACATGATCCAAAGTGGATCACCACAACACTCATTCAATAGACTATTAAGAGATCCCAGAAATAATTATTTATTCATGTTGTATAATTTATTTAAGAGATAATATATTATTTCACTATGGAGATAAACAGCAACCTGAAACAAAGGAGAAAGAGTAAACACCAAGAGACTGATAAAATAAGTTGCTTGCACAAAAGTTTATAGTTAATGACTCATTTGAACATCAATCATGAAGAAGAGATTTTAGAATCCCACCACCATATTTCTAGCCTATGACTTCACGTTAAATTGTTGTCAATTTTTTATTTAAAAAAAAAAAAGTTATCTTTTAACAATGGATTTTGAATCGTAATAGTCTACAACGTTATCTGTTCTCTCAACAATGATATATATATATATATATATATATATATATATATATATATATATATATATATATTCTCTTTTTTCCTTAAAATATTTACTAAATTTTCCTTTTACTCTTTTTTATACAAGACAGGAATTTATCACTATTATTTTTGCTTTGTTTTCACTCATAGGGTAGGGTTTTATTATTTTTACATTTTTAAATAAAGGATGTTTTTCTTATTTTTACCCTTCAATTTTATTACATAAGATATTGAAAATAATATATAATAAATTTATTTTATTTCGTTCTTATTATTATTTTTGCATAATTGTATATTACGAAGTTTACTTAAACAATCAGACGATTTACAATATTTATTTTATTACTCTAGCATTATACTTCAATATATTGATATTGGTATATGATAGATTAATTTACTTTATTTTTATATATTTTTTTGAAAAATATATGTTATGTCATCTATTTTAACCATTACACTAATTGACATAATGAAAGTATGATGTCCACTTAAATGTTTTTTTTACTTTATTTTAAATTTGATTGAAAATACTTTAAAAAATATAGTATAAGATTGTTAACTTGTTGACAAGTGCACCAAATTTGTCACAAGTAGTAAAATACTCGAAAATTCGAGTGTCGAATTCACACGAATTTCGTTTGTAATTAGATTGATGTGAACCCAATTTACAAGCAATAGATAAATAATTTAAAATAACACATAAAGAAAGATAGAAAATAAGGTAAAGATTTAAAAGAAAAGATAAAATATTTAAAGATAAAATATTTAAATTAAAAGATGACAAAGATAAAAAAATAGAAGATAAAGAAAGATAAGATAAGAAAATTAAAAGATAAAAAAAATAAAAGATTAAGATGAAAATAAAGACAGATAAATCCAGAATATGATAATGTTGGGACCTAACTTGTCTTATTTGTCTAAGATGTTGGGACCTAACTTGTCTTATTTGTCCATAATGTCTCACGATGACAAGTCTATCTTACTTATCTAACTCCCAAATATCTTTGCAAAGACTCAATAGATAAAATGCATCAAGTTCTAATTCTAGATGTTTGCTTTGATGTATAGATATAATGCAATCATTCTATGTCTAGTAATAATTTTATTAAGATACTCTTTTCTTTTAGTTCTATCAAAAATTATTCTTTGTAGGACGACTAATTCTAGATGTTTGCTTTGATGGATGGTGTATGGTGGTATTTTTTCTCTTTGGCTCGACTCCCTTTTTATAGTTGTTGGAATGAACTTAGGTCTAATGCTAAAAATCATCCTTATTCATATTTTTTATATTTTCTTAATTTTTTTCTCTTTTAATCCCTCATTTTCATATCTGTAAGCCATAAATAATGAAAATATCAATTTCTAACATTTAAACCAAAAATAACTGCTAAATAAATATTTTTAAAGATATTTTTAATATATTTTTATTATAAAAAATAACTTATATTTAATAGTTATCAAATATTAATAGAATACAATACACAATATAAAAAGATATAATGGTTTAAACTAAAAGTGTAATTAACCAATTTATAACTTGAAAGAGTTTAAATTTACTTGAAAAATTATAAATATCCAAAAATATTTTTTATTAATAAAATAAAATTAAAAATAATATAAAAGTATCATGTATAAACATGTCAGCTTCTATTATTTTATATTCATCATTAGTTGTTTTAATAGATCATTTTACTAAATATTTATAATTAAATAAATTAACTTAACAACAGTAAGCTATCATTAACTTTTTACGCTTTATTTGGTTTTTCAGCTATTTTATCAAATATGGATCAAGATGCTTTCCATTTCATTCCCAGCACCACCCAACTAAATAATTGAATTACCCAGCCCTCATAGCTTTTGTCCCATAAAAATACTATGTACGTGTACGAGTTTGTCGGTGTTTTCTGACAATAGATAGAAGATCGAAGAAAAAAGAATAAACTACTATTAGTCTCTCTAAAAAATTAATATGTAAAGAGTTATTATGATTTAATTGAAAAGTTGCCATATGCAGGTGCATACGTATATATATCTTTAATTAGTTAACATACATAATGCCCCACCATGACCTTCAGACAAAATGTAGTGTATGCTCTGCAAAAATTGTACGGGTGTTTTCATAGAATTTGAAATTGAGTGTATATATACAAATATCGAACCTCTATTAGAGGTTTTGGTGTTTTTCTTCTTCTTCTTTTTTCCTATTGTGGCAGTAACTGGAAAGGAACAAAATGGAAACACTTTAACGGAGAAGATGTTCTCCAACTAATGTGCTTGGAAGAAGAATCCATTTTCTTTGATATATAATTAATTAATTAGCATCAAGACTCAAGAGACGGATCCGATTCTCCTTGCAACCAACCATTCTTTCCCACTTCATTAGATGATGTAATTTTTTATACGCAATTGCTAACTTATCTTTTAGCATGTTTCTTGTTTGTTTTATTGTCGGGGGAACTTTTGTTCATACAAGCAGTTTCTTCTTCTTCTTCTTCTTCTTTTTTTCCACAGAACAGCTAGCAATCTAAGAGTGCACAAAGGGGACAAATACCAACTATATTCACCTGCATATAAATGTAAACTTTTTGTTCTTTATTCTTTGGTCTGTCTAACAATTTCTTTTTTGTTTACTATCAGTCCGGTTATCTGAAATTCACTGCATATAAGTATATAGAGCTGGAACAATTTCAGTGTTCTTTATTTTTTGGTTTATTAATTTAATATTTAATAATTCTTTTATATAAAAAAGTAAAATAATATGATAATAAAATATTATTCTTATATTTATTTTGTTCTATTATACCAAAATAATCTCATATCGCTTAAGACCTACTTAAAGCTAAATTTATATATAAACATCACTCTCTTAATTCACTGAGATATTATTTAAGGATAAAATTGTGAGATTGAAACTAACATTTCTTTCAAATCAATTTGGTCCTTTCATGATCAAAGTAAAAAAATTTAAACTTAAAAGATCAGGTCTTAAATTTACCGGGCAACTCTCTTAAAACTATCCGCATTTTATCTATAAAAAATTAATTATCTTCTGTTGATAAATGATAAGATTAATAAATTCTAAAGTGAAAGAATTATAACTATTAAATATTGGTGATGACTAATGAAAGATTTAACCGTCACTAAAAAAAATACTGAGACCGTTCATCACGAGGAATGCTTACTTTATTTCAAATTGTTGGATTATTTAGCTGTAGATAAGCATTAATTAATCATCTAAAATATTTTTTAATCGTTAAATATATTTATTATAAAAATTATTATGATGGAACTATAAATTTGGATTTTGTTTTAGATGACTCCTGATGAACTGTGTCACTTATGTAGTGTCGATCTGTTCAAACTTCAAAGGTCCTTGCTCTCATATGAAGTAATTATAAAGTTCTTTTCCATTTGACAGTGTTATCAAATTTGTTTCAAACCTAGTTGTCTCTTTATAATCTTTTTGTTTATCTCTCTTAATTGTAAAAAAAAATAGAATTTCTCAATAATTTATGTGTTTGAAACTAAACGACAAGAAAACGAGTGAGGACAAAAGGTAAGCTGCATGTCTGCAGCGGTTAGTATTCCTAGTGGTCAGTGGATGCGGTGCACGTACGCGCCCAATAAGATACACTTTACCTAATTTCTTACATAATAATTGAATTGGTGTAAGAATAACTCCATCCACTTTTGTCTTCTTCGTCAATCAGATTTTTTTTTCTGATATTGATAAATACAGTATAATTTTTAAAAAAAAAATGTTTTTTAGAAGAAATGTAAGAGGAGGGTAAATTATTAAAATCCAATGTACGATGATAAAAGAATTTACTAACAACGTGAATAAAAGTATACTTAATTATAAGTTTAAACAACTTTTTACAATTTTATTATCATTTAATTATTATAACTTTTCACTAACATAATCAGTTTTTATCGTTGATTTTATTCAATTAAAAATAAAATTATACGAAATAAAATATTATTTTATCATAAATATAGATATAATCAATATTTTAATTAAACTATTTAAAATTAATCTTAAAAACTGATGTAAACTTACCTTAAAAAAATTATATCATTCATGCGTGCAAATTAAGTTATTAGACTCAAAATATTACATGGCTCCTTACATTAATCCAACTCCGCACGAATGGCGGTACTATTCTTTAATGTTTACCTGTGTTGTGGGGTCCACACCAGCCCATTTCCACGTCACCACCAATCCTATAGTGTTTCTTGCGGCTTGCATAAATATTTTTATGCTAATTTACATCTAGAAAAGAAAAAAAGAAAAAAAAAAGAGAAAAGTATAAATATAAGTATGATGAGTGAAATAATTTGATAAAAAAAGAAGATAGATAGAAAATAAAGTTAAATGGGTGTATACTATATATATTATATAAGGGTGTCCATATATAATAATTACGCAAAAAAATTACACTGTTATATGATAGATAGAACAAATATGGGAATTAAGAAATGATCCAGTGTTGAACAAAAAAAAAATGATCAAGTGCAGGCATATGGATAATTAAAACAAATCCTATCAGCATTCAGAAAGTAGAATAATCGCAAATCGTTAAAATAAGGGTCAGGTTCGAATTCTTCAACACAAATCAACCAAACTGAAGATGACGAAACTGACAAGATATATTGAAGGGCCAAGTCTTAGAGAAATCAACATCCATCGTTTTTGGTCAGTCTTCTTTCTAAACAAATAATTTCTAACTCTGACGAAAATTACATTTGATTTAAGGCAAGTTTGGTGATTCCGAAAATTTTAAACATGAAAATTGAGCTATGTGTAATCCTTAATTTACTTATGCATTGTAGATTCACATTTATCCATTTCAACCCTTGCATCAATGTGTTGGTGACCTATCTTGATTTTAAATTTATATAATTATAAGAATCAAAAAGAATTTTAAATTGATCAAACGAGTGATAGTTTGATAGATTTTACATTTCAAATGTGTTTTTAGATTTCATATTTTTTTTAATAAGTCAATGCTAATTGTTAGTTTTATATATATGATTTTTTGACACTAATAATTATAATTTTTACATTTCAAACATGATTCTTCATTTCTCAATAGGTTTTCAAACATATACTTATATATTATGTGTCAATTAGAATTTAGAATTATTACTGAAGCAAAATATATCAAATCTGGAACTGGAAGTCAAGGTTCATTTGGCAGAAGCTATACATGGTCTGAGAAGATTATTAATTTACAAGATATACATTAATTCAATTATATAAGCATTCTTAACCAAAAGTTGCGAAGATTGTTAAATGTCTGGTTTGCATTATACAGGAAATTAAAGGCCAGGGAGATCAGAAGATCACGTGTATATGGACAAAGGATAATGCTGACAAGTGTCTAGCACGACCAGTCAAATTAAACCAACCTCAAGCGTTTAATATGGGGCCACTGCACGTGTATGGATGATTGCCAGATATCTAGGTAAGGACTTAGGAATATAATTATGATGATCTCTTATCTTGCACAATATAGAAAAAAAATACTATAAATTTCCACATGAAGTTCTTGTTCCTTTTTCTTCTTCTTAATTCTAAGGTATGTGTTATTTGTTCTTGCTAATGGCCCTATAATTAATGTTCTTTCGTATTATTGACTCTAAATATAGATTTATACAATAATATGCAACATGTTCAGTGAAACTTCTAAAATTATATTATCCACCAATTAATAAATATATAAAAAACAGTCCATAATGATGCAACCCAAAAGCAAACTCCCCGAATAATACCAACTACAAAAGAACACGGTGTTTCTTAATGATTGAGACACATCTGCAGAAAGTTTCATTTTCGATAGAATATATAAATGCAGGATGTACAAATGTAGCTAGTTTTCAGTATAATTAAACACACTAGTTTATTGTCGAGTGGCTTTAGGATTTTAAAATTAAATCAAATGTAGTTTGAACAGGGGGCAGTTGTTCAAAACTGAGCCATGATATAGGGACTGGTTTAATGTATTAATTCGTATAAATTACGAGAGCAATGAACTAGAGCTAGCTAATTGGTTGTCATTTTAATTTCAAAAGGTTTAACAATGACAAGGATAGAGTTTGTCTTTGTTGGAGGATTGTTGTTTTGTAGTTGATTGTTAAGAACGCGGTTAAGAGATACTTCCAATTTCTATGAATAGAACTGATTAAACACTAGTGGAGACAACCTGGAATTCTTAAAAATGTAGTTTCAAGGCTCAAGTTAACCTAATTTGGATGGGAATTTGACTGAAATGACTGACATTGTTATGCGTACGTGAATGAGCTAGGAAGGGTTGGTCCTACAAAATTGTCCCGGTATCTACGTGACAGAAACAAAAAGTGTAAGAATAAAACTAAATATACTACTCTCTCGTTTAGGTTTTGATTTATTATTTCAAATAAGCAGCACCTAAGTTAATTTTCGTTTTGGCATATATTGACTTCAATCTTGACACATTGTAATTTGTATGACCCACGCCCAAAAGTATACAAAATACTCGCATAACATCTTTCTTAGTCACTGATATGTCTCGTTGTCGGTTAATTAGAAAGGTTATATGCATGTCAGGTTACTGTCTAAATCACTTAATTAATTTATTGAATTATAAGTTTTTTTATAAAGTTATTTATTAAAGTAATTGATAAACATAAAATGATTGGATGTGTTTGTCTAATATTTAAATTTAAATATCATTTTAAATTTTATTTTATGGATAAAATATACTTTTAGGTGATTATAATTTTAGTTTTTCTTTTACTTTGAACTCTTATAATTTTTATTTAAAGATGAATTATTTTAATTAAAAAAATTAGTTTACGTTGTTATATTTTTTCATAGTGTATTTTATTATCAATTTTATTGTATATCTTATGATATTTTTAATTAAATTTAAAATAAAATATATATACCTAGATAATCATCATACTCCCATTATGTTGCAAGTGAAAAAAAAATCTAGTGCATGACAAAATTGCATCAATCTAAAGTGTATTATGTTAAGAATGTGAGAGAAAATAAGAAATCAAATAAGGAATTAACTAGAACAATTAAAAAAGGTTAAATTGTAATTATGATGCTCCTACAATTAAAAATATGTAAATTATTCAAAATAAAAATATATAAATAAAATTTTAAAAAATTATATATTAAATATACTTTAATTATAAATTTTGATAATTTTTTAAAAAATTAATAATTCTTGACCAATAATAATGGTTTATTGTCTTAATTACACAAAGTAAGTATGATAGTTGTTTATTATCTTATTATAAATAAAGGATCATGATTTCAATTTATATTAAGATATTTTTTATTTTTTCATTTAATCTTTTTTTACATAATTATTATATCAATTGCATACATAAGTTCTACATCAGTATCAATATATCACATCAAAATTAAAATTTAATTTTAAATAAATTGATAGAAGAATCAAAATTGTTTATTTTTTAAAATAGAAAAACTAAATATTTTAATTTAAAAATATGAAAATCAAAATCATAAATTTAAAATTATAATAAGATCAAACTTACAATTTAACTAAAAAAAATGAGAAAAGGAAAACGAAGGGCTGTCACAAAGTTAAACATGTGAGTGAAAGTAAAGAAATCGAAAAACAAATAATAAAACTCTATCTTAGGATAAAAATTAAATTTAATAAATATGTAAAGACTGAAGATATAAAGCATAAGAAATAATATTCATTATTAATTAATTAATTATAAATATTTTTCTCTTTTTAAATGAGTCAAATCATAATAAAAAATATTGGAAAAAAAACATTGAAATACTAAAATTATTTTACACGAAAATATAAATATTTTCTTGAATACAGATACTTCTGTGCCTATGCCCCTATGTATAGGAATATGCTTTTGTCTGCTCTCAACTCTCAGTTGGTTTCGGCCGTCCACCTCACCAGTGACCTGACCTTTGAACTCTAGTCTTTGGACAGGTAACATGCATTTTCTTTTATCGACAAGTGTTATGTTAGACTTTTTTTTTTTTTTTTACTTATTAAATTGTGAGATTTTTTTAACAGAAATTAAACTTTTTTTAATCATCCAACTAATTTTATAATTCTGAACATCTAACATGTCTTTGGTTAAAAACGAAAAAATAATAATGAAAAATAAAATAGATAAAAATAAGAAAAAAGAAAAATAAAATAAATAAAAATATGTGATAAATAAAAAAGTCATTTTGACATTAATTTTATAAAATTGAATAAAAATATTAAGAAAAAAGTTGAAACTTTACTTTCTTTCATTTATTATTAAATAACCTAAAAATAATTAAATAACCTAAACTAAACACATCCTTATTATTTGAGAATAACGTATTAATAATTAAGTATATGTTAATGTTCAATTATATTTATGATGATTGCTGCTAACTTAACATTGATTTTTCTTGTAAAAAAACATATTTTTAATTTACTAAGTATTTTAATTACATTTAAATTTTTACATTATATTATATAATTGATATGGAAATATGACATATTTTCTAATTTTTAAAATTTTTATATTATTGCATGTATTCTTTGTGTATTTCGTAATCCCACTTATGCTCATCATGACATGTCCAATTACAAGTCATTTTTGGCAATATGGATTTGCGAGATCATACCAAAAGTAGAACTAAGTTAATATGCGGAGGTTTTAAGGAAAATTATGGGGGAATTTGTTATACATTTGTCTTTTATTTAATCAATTCAAGAAATATATTTGATTTACTATGAAAAGAAGTAAATTTCTTCTACAAATAATCAATAACAAAAAAAAAACTGTCACGAAACTAATATAATTAATAAACTACATGATTTGGTTTTCTCATAAGTTCTAAGAATATTGATCGTGAATATCACAACATCAACAATCCTATTGAAGTCCTGCTTTAATTAAGGGATTTGGTTTAGCCCAGCCCAAGAAATTTTATTTTAACATTCTCCCAGCCCAAGCAATTTATGTGTGTGTGTGTGTTTTATCAGTGTCTATGAGTTTTTTTTTTTAAAATTGAGTTCTACTAAAATATTTCAAAACATTTAGGATAGAAAATAAAATATTTTCAATTATGTCATACATATTCAATTTACAATAAAAATATTTTTTTGGGCCAAATATAAAAATATTTTTAGAATAGGATATAATGAAAATCACAATTCAAATATGAAACTATAATTCCACACGCATTATCAACAAAATTTATGATGATATCCATTACAGCAAAGTGTAAATGTGTAATTTCACTTTTGGTCGATCATTGACTGCAAAAAGTACCCTTCATTTTTAATAGTAAATAATCAAATTAAAAAATAAAAAATTAGGTCATTCATGATTTTTTTTACATTCTTTTATGATTTTGTATTAAATATTTTTTCTTTAGTTTCTTGTCTAATGTCTTTGGGACTAGCAAGACCCATAAAAAAGGTGTAATCATGCTAGACATTTATATAATCCATTCCCACTACGGCATCAGATGGAATATAAATTTATATTTTAGAATGGATTTTCCAAAATATAATAGAAGGTGCAAGCCATCATCATGCTGACATTTTATAAGATTGGAGTAACCTGTGTTTAAACTCGGTTTAAAAAGTTGATAAACGGAATAAACGCGGCCCATTGGGCCACGTGTGTCATTAATTGAGCCCATAGCCGCCGAAAGAGAGTCGCCTAACAAGACTGTTCCACGCATTTGCCAGATCGAAAAGACTATGCTACCCTTCCCTCACCCTTTTTTCAATTTGAGCTTCGCTCGCTGTTTCTCTTTCGTTCTCGCTCTGACCGGGAAAAGAAAAACCAGCTTTCTTCAAGCACCTAGATTTCCTCTCTCTCTAAATGGCGTTCTCTTCTTTTCTCGGCAGAGTCCTCTTCGCCTCCGTTTTCATCCTCTCCGCTTACCAAGAGTTAGTTCTTATTTCTCAGTTCTCACTGATCCTTTTCTCTGCACTTCGAATCATGCATGGTTGTTATTTTCAGTGGTTGCAGTAATTTATTGTTTTTGACTGAGTTAATTTTTCAATTTCTGCTGAGTTGGTTGTTGTTGTTATTAGTTTCTCACTTTCTCTGCCTGGATCTATTACGCACAATTGACTCGTCAAAACGATTCAGCAGATCTGTCTTTTCACTTAGTTCAATTGCATGGAACCGGAACTTTTTCTTATTTTTTTAGGTTTTTTTATTTTTTGACTTTTTTGCGATTCTGTTATACGTCGTGGTGTCAGATTTGTTTAATGCGTGCATTCATTTCTTTGGTAGGGTAGTTAGATCTTCTTGCGTGATTTGATTATAATTGTTATCACTGTGGTGTAGTTGCTGACGTTATGGAATCGTTTTAATTCATTAGAAGTTAACATTAACGGTTTCGGTTTTTGGTAAGCTAACTTTTGTGTAGTTTATGAATGAATTTGACTATGTTTTGTTACGAGTTACCAGTTAGCAATTAAGAAGTAGTGTGGGCGCGGGGTACTTTGTGCTTGTAGTTAAGCAACTTGTGTGTTGTGATGTTGTAGAGGGTGTTATTAATTTTTTTTGTCCGTTTATAATGTGTTACTTTGAAACTGGGAAATTTATTCGTGGAAAATTTGGTAATCTTAGGTGATTAATGTCATTTAAATTTTATTTTATTTTTTGTAAAAATGAGGGTATAAACATTTGGTCTTCATTAGTTAACCCTTGACCCTAACCTGTTCCCAGAGTGTTGGGGCACGGTGATGAGATTTATCTTGTATCAAGTTATGGTTCAATTGCATGTCTTTATATTGAAGTTAAGGCATAGCCATAGATTGAGGGAGACAAATCTATGATCTCTATTTCACACTGTAACTGAATTTCTGATTGCCTTTGCTAGTTTTTTTAGTGGATTGTATTGCAGTGGAATAATGTGCCCCTTTCTTTTCTATACTTTCCCATGTTTAATTCCTATTTAAATTTGATGCTTGCATTCAATAATGATCCGATTTATAGTCTCATCCATTATATTTTTGGACAAGTTGATGGTGTTGCTTGATATTGCTCCCTGTTTACATTTAATTAGGCATTAGAAGCTATAAATTCTTTCCATTTGACATTTTGATTCTGGAAGCACAAAGCACTCAATTGTTACTTATTTTTCTTTTAATTTTTATGGATTTTCTTTATTTATCCTCCCTCCATTTTCATTCTTGTAAGATTTAATTCTTATGGAGTTGATGGGGGACCCGCAGCAAAAGCACTCAGACCGAAGTTTGATGCCTTTGCACATCAAGTACATTCTAAAGTTGGCTTTCAACTTCCAGATATTGATGTTAGTCTCTCGGTCTCTTTTATTCTATCATTTAAGGAAAGCATGATTAAAACACCACTAAACAGATAAACAAGTTCTTTGATAGGAACAAAAGAAGGAAAAGGTGGTTAAGTTTGACAGGAGTGTGACATGGAGTTGGACACTGCTTGTGAATTCATGCATTTTTCTGTCATTAAGTATAGGTCTAGTGTCTAATTAATTCTTGATAAAATGAAACTATACATGGTATTTAATAATGCTTTTGTCCTTATAACTGCACATGTTTAAATAAGACAATGTAATATGGACGAAGTATTAACTTATATAGGGCTTCTCATTTTGGTCTTGACACTTATTGCTTGACTGTTTGCAGCACATACCCAATTTTGAGTTCTAAGCAGGTAATAGGATTGTCATTGTGTTGGACATGAATCATAAATATAAACTGAAAAATAGTTTTTTTTTTCTAAAAAAAAGATTAATGTTCTAAAAAATGAAATGGGTGCAGGCAGGAGGTGGGGAAGTTATGAAACATTGTAGTGGAAAATAATTGAACTTTCTTGCATTGTTATAGCTGTCATGCATCTAGTGCATTCTTATATCAACATGTTCTTGCATCCAATCAAGTACTCCTTTTAGCATTCATATTATGATGTTTTGTTTCTAACACGTATATTTATTTGATTGATGTCATTAACAGATGAAATTTTTAGTGGCTGGGGCTATTGCTCTCAAGGGCCTTGGAGGGATTCTTTTCATACTCAGCAGCTCTTTTGGAGCTTTCCTTTTGGTTTGTAGCTTGACTTTTCTCTATGAAATTGAAGTTGGCTTTTCAAGTGCTCAATTTTTTCAAGCGTTGGTTCTTTTCTCCTTGTTGTAGCTTTTGCATCAAGTGATCACTACTCCAATACTGTATGATTTCTACAATTATCACAGTGAGGACAAAGAATTTATCCAACTTTTCATCAAATTTACTCAGGTAAGAACAGGTTTTTTTCCCATGTTGGAACTTGGAATGATTAAACTTGAGCTGTTGTCACAACGATTCTTCACCTATTGTTGCAATTGTTTATGGAATATTGTACTCCTTGCAGAATATGGCTCTCTTCGGGGCATTGTTGTTTTTCATTGGGATGAAAAACTCTATTCCTAGAAGGCAACCCAAGAAGAAGGCTGCCAAAACAAAAACATATTAGTTGAAAGGACTTCTCGGATTGTTCCTGGTTGCTCATTATACCCATTTTCCATTTCTCCAGGATTTGGCTTTGGTCTCTGTCTGGTTCAGAACGAATGTACCTTCTGTCCGATGGATTATGTATAATTTATAATTATTAATATATGTATGCTAATTTTCCGTTTGCTTGACATTAGAAACTGTCTTTCGATTACTAAACTTGTATACGAAGAGGGGGAAAAATGATCATAGCCTGTTCATTCAGACTGGGTGTCAATTTCGTTCTGTCCAACGGATTTGATCGAAAGGTGAAGTCTGGCACTTGCAGTTGCTATTGAACTAAGCTTGATCTTCACGTTGTCACATGGATTTGTGTTTCCTATTTTTTATTCATTTGGTTCTTTACTTGGTATGGTAATGGAAATGTATGCTCGAGTTTTTCACCTGATTATGGTTAAACATAAAAAAGACCTTCAACACTCAACAAGGCACTACAAATTTTGACAAGATATTAAGTTTATGATTGGATAACTTTTATGGTTAAACATTAAAAAGACCTTCAACACTCAACAAGGCACTACAAATTTTGGCAGGATATTATTAAGTTTATGATTGGATAGCTTTTAGAAAATAAGAAGGTAATTCTCATAAATCAATTTATAAATTTCAATGTTTATAAAAGTGTTCTTATTTAGCTTTTTCATAAGTTGATTTAATTTATGTCTAAATTAATTTTATCTTATGGGAGAAATTTAATTTGCTTTATTTCCTTGTTTTTCTTTTTTTGTTAGTGTTTATTGAATAGGACTTGTTTAGATTCGTGATATCTATTTTTTGCTTCAAAAAAGATATATTCTTGTTTAGATTCTGTATAGGAAAGTAGGAAACTAAAGACAGCAATTGCCAATATTCTTATTAATGACTTGGATAGTAATCCTCAATTTTCTTCCTATTATTTCGACTGGTTTACGGAATTCCAAGTTACTTGTGTATGTATTTTCTTCTATTGACGTCAAATTATGACACCTCAATTCAATTGGTTGAGTACGGCGTGAGTTATACATTTTTTTATCTGTTTTGTATTTCTACAGCTAAAAAAATTATAGCGCCTTGGACTTCCAACATAACTCTTGCTTTAATGGTTTCCGTTTATAAGTTCTACTATACACCAAACATTTGATGCAAGTTATCTGGACCATTAATTAAAATAAATTTAGTAGAAAATAAGTGAATGGTTTAGTAATAGTTTTTCCCTTCACCCATTCTTCTTCACCACCTCACTGTTACCATCCACGACTATCACCGCCTTAGATGTATATATGACTTGAGTTTAAATACAAAGTTTTAAGTTCGTCTTGAAAAAAGAATATGGTCATCAAACTTAGCTTATTTTTTATTTGAAACAAGCTAAATGCAAAGCTTAGACAGAGTTTGTTAAATAAAGATATGAAGCTTGACTGCTTGAGCTTATTTAATAGTTTTTATGGGTAGGTAATTTATATATTTAATTTACAACTTGACAATTTTAAAATCAATATGCACTTGGAGTATTTATCAAGTATTTAATATTCTCTCCATCTGATTATAATTGTCATCTTAAATTATTTTACTAATAAATAAATAAAAAAGAATAACAATTTTATAAAATTAACCTTATTATTATTAATTTATTTTTAGCTTTTAAGTCACATCATTAATTAGTTTTAAGGGATATAAATAAAAAAATTAATTAATATTACATTAAAAACTAAAATGACAATTATATTGAAATAATTTTTTTTTCTTACACAACAATTATTACAGGACAAAGGGAGTAAGAAAAAAAATTAATAGTTATTTAAGAAAAAGATAAATTTTTTTTGCCCATAAAACAAATAATTAATATTTTTTATTAGTATATATAGGCACACATGAATTATTTATGAGCGTTTAATATTTGAAAGTTTATAAACTCTTGAACTTGGTTCATGTACATAAATAGTTTAAAGTGAATCTTGAAGTTTATTTATTATAATAAACTTGATAGGGTATTTAAGGAGTGGAAGTTTTTTTTTTTTTTGACAAACAAGGAGCGGAGGTTAATCAGGTTAATCTGTGTTTGTTTGTGCTTGCTTACATATGTAAGCTTTACTTAAAAAGACGTACAGACTATATTTTTCTAGCTTCAATTAACTAGCACAAGTCTAATTTTGAAGAACGCCAAATCAAACACAGCATATTCTCTACATTGGTGGAGAGTGTGAATATATGTTTAACACTTCTTCAAACGTGAATTCAAATACTCTTTTGTTTTACACGAATCATGCATTCCAAGGCACATTCAACACAATTTCTCAAGTTAATGTACGTCGTAATTAAACGAGAAGTCTGAGACATGAAAAGAGTAACACTAATATTATTTATTTATTTTTGGAAGGCAAGGGTGACACTAATATATGTTCAACGTATTGTGCTATTTTCAATGTCAAACATAAACAATGACAATCACACATTTCAATCATTTAAAACACACACATAACCACATCATTTCATTTCAAAGATCAAGAATGAGTTACACTTGCCAATGAGTGGCCACATAGTTTCCAAAAACCAAACTGTTATTATTGTGAATACACCGTGCTCTTGGATTGCAGTATTTGAACAAGCGGCCACAAGATATCCAATCTGTGTACATTTTTGTTGTTTTGACCCTGTGATACATAGTTTACTCATCAACAACAATCAATGGAGTTAATGTATTTTGTTCTTAAAGATAATTTGTGTTGACTTTGTCCTTAAAAGTCCCATCTATACAAAATGGTCCCTCAACATCAACTTGTCAACAAGCTTATCGAGTGTTCGACTTGCAAATAATTTTATGCCGGGGAGGATTAGATTGTACTTTGTATAGATGAAAACTTTCAAAGATTAAAGCAAAATAAGTTGTCACTTTCAGAAGCCACATTGTTTATTAACTTGCAGAGTATAAAGACTTACAGTCATGACTCAACACCGCAAATTTCTACTCAACTAAAATTCATATATTATGTACAATATTTTGAATTTGAGTACTTAATTCTCTTATTTAAGGAATGCAAATGGCTTATATAAAGTTTCCATTGAAATTTGAATTTGAATTATTATCAAATATATTGTTCTACTGAAGCCTAATGCCATGAATTATGATATTACAACAGCTTCAATTAGCATATATATATTTTTTATAATAATTAATATTATGAACTAGGTGGCTTCATCTGCAAGGGTCATTCCATGTAATTGAACGAACTGGTTAAAATGGAGAAATGAAACTACAATTTTCTGTGGTCAAGAGACACCTTTCTATACACTAAGGTTTTATTAGTGAAGAGGGATGAGTAACAGCTAAGTAGATTTGAATTTATCAAGTAAGCTTACACTATTTACACTGGAAAGAGATATGAAAAAAACAATAAAGATCATATATCAAAAAATGGAAGACACAAATCCACTTAAAAGTTTCAATTACAAAGGTATATATTTTATCCAATCAAATGCAATAAAATTAGGACTAAGATTGACTGGTGGAGCTAGGTGAATAATTGAATTTAAGCATACAATGTGCTAGTAGATAATCGGTATTCTGAATTTTTTGCAATATATTTAATTAAATTATAGACCAAGATTCCAGAAATTTTATGTCAGTTCTTTAGTCTTGTGAAAAAGAAAATGGTGTAATAAATAGGGTTAATTGCATAAAAAATAAAGCTAACTTTGAGTTGTGAAATTACCTCGACGACAAAGCATATCCATATCTTTTCACCATGAGCTTTTGTTGCACCCTTTAAAATGGTAAGGCCCAAACTTCTTATGGCTTCTGCTATTTCAAGAAAATGGCTGCATTCCTCACAGAGCATCTACACCAGAAGGCATAATTAGTTAGTATAGAAACAAACTCAATAACCGATTGTATCGACAACAATAGCAATTTCTTAGACCTTCAACCAAGTGCCACTAAGCTCCATTTCTCATCAGGAGTTTTCTCATGTGTTATAATTTTTAATTAATCACTAATATAGAATAAATCAAAATGTCACTTTCAAGTCATTCGTACCTCAACAAGCATTTGTCCATTCTTACCAAGATTCTCCACTAATATTGAATGAACTTTCAGATGACCCCCTACCTCCATGGCCCAGCTTGAGCCCTGATCATAACTAGAGGATCCAAGAATGTCTGCTTCCTTGTGATGCAACTGCAAAATTGGGGTAGTATTAAACAATGGAGATAAGTCCAAATGCAGAAAATGTTGGAACTTGGAACTAAATCAACAATTTCTGATTGGGTGGCACTTAAGAACTTGCTATCCTAAATAACAATTAAATAAATAAAATCTTATGGTTCAATAGAACTGTGCCCTAAAGGAACATGTCAAGGGGAGGTAAATGTTATTGTTTTAAACCACATGACTCGTTTATGCATATCTTGAAGTTCGATTATCAATCTCTAGTTGACCAGAAATATTGTGTAATTTATTTATTATAGATTTATAGACCATGGACCATCGGACAAATATCTAAAATTGCCTAAAACCTTACCTTTGACTTTGTATCAGCAAAGTCAGTTAGCTTGTCAGCATGTTTAGTTATGCTTTGGAGAAAGAGCAAGTGCTTTATTGCACGCTCCAGGAGTGAATCAATACTGCACTGTTGAAGTTACAATAAAAATTTTAGCCACATGAACCAGATCTGAGATCATCACTCAACCCAAAAAACAATTAGGAAACAGATTCCAGCAAGATACCTTTGCTCCATTTGGCACCAGCTCCCTCAACTCCTTGATACGATCTTGGATCAGTTGTCTATCCCGTGGCCGAGGCCTACAACTTTCCCCTGGCCTGGCCCTTTTTTTGCTGTTCTTGGATGGTTCAGACGACCTTTCAAGCTGTCCACTATTTGAACTATGAAATGTAGATGAAACACCTTTTGAGGACATCACACCACATATCCCTGATGATGAACTCAAAGAATGGTGTTTGTCCTCTCTGACAAGAGAGAGCTGATCCATCAAATAGCCTTCTGAATTAATAGTATGCACATTGTGAATAGAAGCTTCATGATTTTTTGCAGAGGCCATTGCAGATTGCTTTGATGTACAAAATGATAATTCACTATTAACATCATTATTACTATGGTTAATGTTGACCAGCATTGCTTCCAAAAGATGTTCTGGACAAGATTCAGAAGTCAATTGGCTAGTGCTAATCTCATCTGACATTTCAACAGGTTTCATTTCTTGATTAACCTGTGTTGGCCAATCAAAACATTTACCCACTTTCGAAAAAGCTGGTCCAAGTGCTTCATGTAGCTCACAGCCAGCAGGAAAATTCAACATCTGTGAGGCATCCTTATAACAAGGTTCAGTTTGAAAGTCTGAGATATCCTTGTAACAAGGCTCAGTATGAAACTTTGACTTTTCAATATGTTGCTGGGAGTTTGCTTCTGAAGGTTGGGCAAAATTCAATGCCCCTTTTTGGTTAATATCCGCATAATGCAATTTATCACTTTCACAAACAACTGTATCAAGAAAAACTGAAGGAAAGCATGCAGAATCAACTCTGACTTTTTCTGATGGACATATTAAATCATTGAAGCTAGCATTATCTGTAACAAAATCATTTAAATATGATGAGACATTTTTTTCTGATTCCAATCTCATATCTTTGCAGTCGCCACTACTTCCACCTTCATACTTCATCCCATATAGAGGTTTCATCTCTTCAAATTCCTTACAGTCCACATTCATCATATTGGATATTGACTGAAGCAAAATGGAACTTTCATCATTGTACAATTCAGGTCCCTCTTGCTTGGCCACATTATCAGACATTTTCTCATGAGCAGAAGGTGTATAGTTCCTCCCAGTCCCAGAACATTGAAGGGGCATTAAAACATCTGCTGTTTCACTTTTCATAGATTTCTGTGTATCGTAAAAGCAAGTAGGCATAATATCTGAAGACAAATTTTCCTTCAATGTATCCAGCTGGAAAAGGCAAGAAATATAAACCTCATGATAATGATCAACACATCTGGGTTAAAAAATAACCGATATGACACAGTTCCAATTGCTTGCTATATTATTAGCGTGTTTAAAAATGCCATTTTAACAGTCACTCAAACCCCTTTACCCACTCAAATCTGCACATTCATACAGCATGAAGACACATGAATGTAGAGAAGTGAAGACAGAAGCTTACCTCAGATGAGCTCTTCAAACTACCCTGTATTTGACTAGGACGTAGGATTGAGTAATTTTGAGTAGACAAAAAAAGATTTCTGATATGAGTTACAAACTCCATATCTTCAATCACCTGCTACCAGGAATGTCAAAAGAGAAGAAAACTATTAAAAAAAAATCAATAATAAATGGATTTTCATATCCAGGAAATATTCTAAGAGTCATCAAAATCATAGAACAGCCCATGC